>NC_064812.1:25400255-25614846 GCF_023721935.1 Panthera uncia | reverse complement strand
AAGAAAAGAAAAGAAAAGAAAAGAAAAGAAAAGAAAAGAAAAGAAAAAAGAAGTCCCAAGCATTCTATGGGGGCATGACATAGAATGAATAGTTCAAAGTTTTCATTGTATCTCTGCTACTCGACACAAAAAGACACTCTCACAAACAGCAGACAGGTATACAAAGGTCCGATAAAGGGCTGGGTAGAATGGCAGAGACTTTTTATGAATCACTGGAATACAAGCGGAAGCCTGTAAACTCTAAAAGGGAAAAAAAAAATCTGTCTTAGTCTCCCTTTTATCGCCTACATCTGTGGTCTGGCCCAGTGTCTGCTACTTAAGTACATAAGAAGTGTTTGCTGAATGAAAGAAATGCTAGGATAAGGCATTATAGTTGCAGAGCCAGAAAAGATACGCTGATTTGCAGGTGTTTTGTAATATAGTTACAAACACCACATTGTTTGTCTGGACTCTAACAATGGATGGAGAAGTACCCGCCCTGGGCAACAGGTCTTACTAAAATGCAAAACAAAATGCCAGCATGCATTTTTATTGTACATTTTCTCCGCCCTTCTTTACTGGGTACAATTGCAGTTCCCAAACTGGGTTGAGCACATCAGGTTGGTGCAGTGACCCACAGGGGTGTCTGCAGAGTACTTCAAAGTTTTGAAGGAAACATAGACATCTATGGTACATGGTGCAAACCACTAGCTTGAGAGAGTTCAGTTTCAATATTAGATCACTAGATTTTTGTCAATGGCATCATATCTTTGTGAAGTGGGATTTTCAGTGGTTGCTGCAATAAAAAGCAAGTCTACCGCACCATTTCACCGCAAAACAGGAAATGAGAGTGGTGATACGCCATCTGATCCAAGGTTGGAGAAGCAGTGCGGTGGACCATGATGCTAGGTTGTTGGAACATAAACTGTAAGACAAAATGGAAGTGTTGCGTATTTCGTTGGGCCTTGGAACCATGAAGAAAATGACTAAGACGCTAACAACACTGTGATCCAAAACAAGGGGGAGCTTCCTGTGCTAGAACATTAAACACCACTTTGGAGTTCTATTTATTTTTGTATAGCAGGGTTTGTCAAAGTGTGTCTGGAGCCATTGACGTTGTAGTCCCAGGGGGCTGGGTCTTGTTATATATTCAGACGTTCCGACCATACCTCATGCGTCTGAAGGTGAAGCTGAGGAAACTGAATATTTCTACTGAAATTTTTAGATGAGAATTGAAAATTTACACCTGAAACTGACATCAAAGTGTAGGCTAACTGGAATTTAAATAAAAACTTGAAAAAAAGAGGGTGAACAACTTAGTGGTTAGCTGGGAATATGGGTCAAGTAGACCTAGCAATGAAGGGAGCACTCGGTCTGAATACAGTTTAGAAATACTAGCTCCTATTACGTATCATAAAAAGGTCTACAGATGCCACATTTTGTTTTCCGGCCAAAGTGTGAGATCTTTGGGACAGAAAGTGAGGGTTGTCCTTGGTCTGGTTGCTTCCTGCCTCTTCCACCTTATCTTCCACAATGTGTGCACCCATCACCACCTTGCAACCTAACTGACCCCTCCCCCACACACACCCTTGCAGACACCCATTCATTCACCCACTTACTTGCAAACACTGTTTTCACTTTTAAAGTGTACAGTTTACTGGGTTTTAGTAGATTCACAAAGTTATACAACATGAATATCTAATTTCAGAATATTTGTATTATCCTCCAAAAGAAACTCCATACCTGTTAGGAGTCACTCCCCATTACCCCTGAAAGGGCGGGCCTATGCCGGCCGACTCCATCTTGTTCTGTGTTCTCCACCTTGAGTGACTATGTCCCCGACATGACCCCTTTTCCGGGAAAATCACAGAAACCTCAGACCGCGCCTCCTCCCCTTGAGTAACCTCCCGCTCACCTGTTCAAACTTCCTGATCAAAACACGCCCAGCGACCTGCCTAACAGGACTCCAACCCTTCCCCAGCCAATCGGCTGAGGCCACAGCCATTACCTCACCAACTGCCCCTAGACCCCTATAAAACCTTTGTGCTTTTGAAACTCACTCTCTCTCCCTGGTATCTCACCGCTGCGTCCGTGCAGGTAGGGGATTGAGCTCGAGCTAGCTCGAATAAAGGTTCTTTTGCTTTTGCATCAGACTCGGCTCCCTAGTGGTCTTTGCGGATCACGAATTCTGGGCATAACACCCCCACAGGTGGCCACCCCATAGGAGTCACAGGTGTTTACAGCTGGAAGCCCTTGGGTGAACAGGTACATGAATCTTGAGTGTGGTGGGGATACCCCCGCAAGGGCAACTGCTACATGTGCTACACATGGCTTCAACCTCCTTCTAGAAATCTGTATCTCTGTTTTTGATCTCTTTTGGTAACCATCTGAATGTCCCACAGAAAGGCCACAAATTCAAAATGTCCCAAAATGAGCTGACCTACTTGAAACCCGTTCTTCTTTATTTCTAGTCTTAGTGCAGAACACTACCATCACTTTTGCCATCCAAGACAGAAACTTCTACGCTTGCAAACATATATCCATTAATCTATTTATTCAATATACATTCACTGAGTGTTTACTTAGGAGTTATAACCTCAGGTGTCTAACACACAATCAAAGCCCCAAATTTAATCGTGAATAGGTGAATATCTGCTTGATTAAAGCCACTTACATTCTAAAAGAATTTTTTTTCTTATATACATGCAGGTCCAACAAAATAGGATGCTTGCTGACCAAGATTTCTGAAACTGATGTATGTGAGGTTCTATGCAAAGGTGATACAGAGGATCCGATATTAAAAGGAGGCATGAGACCTCTTCCCAAAAAGTTTAAGGACACACAAGGATAGACCAAGAGAAAAAAAAAATCACAGCACCACATTTTAAGTATGGAGATTGTTGTAGAAAAAGAAGGGAATTTGCCTAATAAAGGCTGGTTGGGCTTCAAACCTGAGCTTAATACTGGAGGTTAAGCTGATGTAGCCAAACAAAGAATGAGAAGACAGACATTCTAGGTAAGAAACGCAGCGTACAAAATTTATAGGGGTTACAGGCATGACAGTTTCTGAAGAACACAGTAGTTGAATATGGCTAGTCTGTTCTGTCTGTGTGTATACACGTGCATGTGTGAGTCCAGGTTGAAAGGAGTGGGGTAGATAAGAGATAAAGGATTGGGAACATATGAGATTCGAGAACAAAACTGAGAACAAAAATTCGAGAACAAAAATTCATAAAATGCCATCTTATGCTGTCTGTACCTGGCAGACCCTACCCATTCCCTTTCAAAAATTGCCCCCTACCCCTTAAACAGAACCCTGATTTATTCAGGATATGCTCATGCCAGCCCCAGGCAAGACTTGTGTTTCGTGTGCTAGGCTATTGTTTCAAAGATGTGCGTGACGACCATTTCTGGACAATGAAATGGAAGTTGGCTAAGACTTTTCTTCCTGAACAAAAATACAAGGTCTCGAAAAGAGAAAACTCTTTGACATTAGTCCTCCTTCCTTTTTTAAAAGAGGAATTGGTATCTGGAACAAGGATAATAACAGCCATCCTGCCATCATGAGACCATCACTAAAGACTCAAAACTAATCTGCTAAGAATGTGGAAAAGATTTAAAAAGGCTGAAAGAGGCCCTGTATCCAATAGTATTACTAAGAAGCTGAAGGTATGACAGTAAGTACTTCTTCTGGACTTCGTGTTATTTGGGAAAAATAAAGCTTTATCTGTAAAATGTCCATTGGGGATTCCCTTACTTGCAATAGCTTATTTAAAGGAGCTTAGAAGTAATCTTATGATATACCACTTTGCCTTTGCCTTTTTGTTTTGTTAAAATTACACGTTTGTGGAGTAAAGTATGAATTATGGTGCTAATCCATCAATTGGGAATGTATTCCATTCCCTTGTCTACTTGTCAATCTCTTTCTTGGGCTTTATCTTCTACCCCACTTTGTACTTGATACTCAGCAATACAAACTGCCCTCAGATATGCTGCATGGTATACAGTTCTGGGTCAGTGCACATGTTCAACACTCATCCTGAAATTCTCTCCTAAACTTCTTGTCCATCTGGAAAACTTCTATCCATTTTCAGAACATAGTGAAGATGTCATCTCCTTTGGGGCAGCTCTTCCTCCCTATATTCCCCAAAGAGGTAATCACTTATTTCTCTGTATATTGGATATATTTATCTAATTGTACTTATCACAGTGTATTATATATATATTTTTATTTCCATTTCCTCCTATACAATTGAAAACCCCCTTTTCAGCTCTGTATCTGTAGCAACCAGCTATGAAGATGGGGGCTATCACTCTTCAGTTATTATTTTCATTTCCTTTGGATAGGTTCCAGAAGTAGAACGGCTTAATCATATGGTAGCTCCATTTTTAATTTTTTGTCCTCCATAATGTTTTCCATGTTGCTGTTCCAATTTACAATCCAACCAATAGTGCACAAAGGTTCCCTTTTTTCCACATGCATGGCAGCATTTGTTATCTCTTATCTTTTTGAGGATGGCCATTCTAACAGGTGCGGGGTTAAATTTCATTGCAGTTGCATACTGCATTTCCCCAAAGTTTAGTGATATTGAGTGTGCTAGCCATCCTCATATGTTCTTTAAAGAAATGTCTATTCAGGTCATTTTCCCATATTTTTAATTCACTATGTTCTGGATAATGATTGCTATTATCATTATTTTTTTGCTACTCAATTGTATGAGTTCTTCATACGTTTTGGCTACTTGCCTCTTATTAGATACATGGTTTGCAAATATTTTTCCCCATTTCATAGCCCATAATTTCACTTTGTTGATGGTTTCTTTTGCTGTAGTTAGTTTGATGTAGTCACACTTGCTTGTTTTTGCTTTTGTTCTTTTTCTTTTGGTGCCGGATTTAAAAAATCATCTCCAAGACCTATGTCAAGGAGATTTATTCCTATGATTTCTTCTAGGAGTTTCATGGTTTCAGGTCTAATATTAAGTCCTTAATCAAATTCAAGTTAATTTTTGTAAATGGTGTAAGATTTAGATCAAATTTTCATTCTTTGCTGTGTGACTATCCAATTATCCTAGCACCATTTACGGAAGAGGCTGCATTTTCCCCAGTGAGTGTTCTTCACTCCCTTGTCAAATATTATTTGATTATAAATGCTTGGGCTTATTTCTGGGCCTCAGTTCTGTTCCATTGCTCTAATTGTCTGTTTTTATGCCAGAACCATACTGTTTTGATGACTATATCTATATAGCATAGCTTAAAATCATAAAGTGTGATACTTTCTGCTTTTTCTTTTTTTTAATTTCTTTGGCTATTTGAGGTCTTTCGTGGCTCCATATAAACTTTAGGAGTGTTTTCTATACTTCTGTAAAAAACAAGAATCTTGTTTTTAAAATCTTAGTCTTAAAGTATTTATTTGTTTGTTTATATTTGAGTATAGTTTGACACACAATGTTACATTAATTTCAGATGTGCAACATAGTGTTTCAACAACTCTTTACGTTATATTTTGCTCATCAGAAGCATAGCTACTGTCATCATATAACATTAATACAACATCATTAAATATATTCCCTATGTTGTAAATTTTATTCCACTGACTTATTCATTCTTTAACTGGAAACCTTTATCTCCCACTCCTCTTTACCCATTTTCCCATCTCCCACCCTTCTCCTCTCTGCCAACCACCAGTTTATTCTCTGTATTTGTAAGTCTGATTATTTTTGTTTGTATGTTTGTTTTGTTTTCATTCTACATATAAGTGATATCATATGTTATTTGTATTTGCCTGACTTATTAATACTCTTTAGGTCCGTTCGGGTTGTTGCAAATGTCACAACCTTATACTTTTTCATGACTACTTAACATTCCTGTGTGTGTGTGTATACACACATATATACATCTGTATCCATTCTTCTATTGATGTACACATGAAATGCTTCCACATCTTGGCTATATAAATAATGCTGCAATAAATGTAGGGATGCATATATATTTTTTAGTGCTTTCACATTCTTTGGATAAATACCCAGTAGTGAAACTGTTGGATCATACAATATTTCTATTTTTATCTTTTTTGAGGAAACTCCATACCATTACCCACAGTGGCTGTATCAATTTATATTCCCACCAACTTTTTTCCCACTTTTTCTCCATGTCCTTGTCAATACGTGTCACTTCTCGTCTTTTTGATTTCAGTCATTCTGACAGGCATAAAGTGATATCACATTCTGATTTTGATTTACATTTCCCTGATGATTACTATTGTTGAACATATTTTCATGTGTCTGTTAGCCATTTGTATGTCTTCTTCGAAAAAAAGTCATTCAGGTTGTCTGTCCATTTTGTAATCAGATGATGATTATTTTGGTGCTGAGTTCTATAAATTATTTATATAGTTGGATATTAACCTTTTATTGGATATATCCTTTGCAAATATATTCTTCTGTTAAGTATGTTGTCTTTTTTTGTTGTTGATCGTTTCCTTTGCTGTGCAGAAGCTTTTTATTTTGATTTAGTCCCTATAGCTTATTTTTGCTTTTGCTTTCCTTGCCTTAGGAGACATATGTAGAAAAACATTGCTACAGCTGATATCAGAGAAATTTTATTCTGTGTTCTCTTCTAGGATTTTTATGGTTTCAGGTATCACATTTAGGCCTTTAAGCCATTCTGAGTTTATTTTTGTGGACGCTGTTTGAAAGTAGTCCAGATTCTTTCTTTTCCGTGTGGTTGTCCAGTTTTCCCAGAACCATTTACTGAAGAGATAATCATTTCCCCATTGTATATTCTTGCCTCTTTTGTCATAAATTAATTGACCACAAAAGTGTGAGTTTATGTCTGGGCTATTTTGTTCCATCAATCCATGTGTCTATTTTGTGCCAGTACCATACTGTTTTGATTACTACAGCCTTGTAGTTAATCTTGAAATCTGGAATTGTGATACTTCCAGCTTTGTTTCTCTTTCCTAAGATTGCTTTGGTTATTCAGGGTCATTTGTGATTCCATACAAATTTTAGTATCATTTGTTCTAATTCTGTAAAAACTGTTGTTGGTATTTTAGTAGGGATTGCATTGAATGTATAGATTGCTATAGGCAGAATGGACCTTTTAGCTGTATCAATTTTTTCAGTCCATGAACATGGACTATTTTCCCATTTGCTTGTATTATCTTTAATTTCTTTCATCAGTGTTTCACAGTTTTCAGAGTACAGATCTTCCACCTTCTTGGTTAAGTTTATTCCTAGGTATTGTATTCTTTTTGGTAAAACTGCAAATGGAATTGCTTTCTTAATTTTTCTTTCTGATACTTCTTTATTAGTTTATAGAAATGCAACTAATGTCTGTGTATTAGTTTTGTATCCTGCAATTTAATTCATTCATTACTTCTAATAGTATTTTGGTGGAGTCTTAAAGTTTTCTGTGTATAGTATCATGTTATCTGCAAATGGTAACAGTTTAACTACTTCCTTACCAATATGGATGCCTTGTATTTCTTTTTCTTGTCTGATTGGTGGGGCAGGACTTCTAGTGCTATGTTGAATAGAAATGATGAGAGTGGAAATCCTGGTCTTGTTCCTGATATCAGAGGAAAAGCTCTGGTTTTTACCACTGAGTATCATATTAGCTGTGTGTTTTTCATATATGGCCTTTATTATGTTGAGGCATGTTCTTTCTAAATCTAGTTTTTATCATGAATGGATGTTGAATTTTGATGTGTTTTCTGTACCTTTTGATTCTTTCCTTTGATTGTGCTAGTGTGATATCATCATATTTATTGATTTTCATATGTTTCACCATCCTTGCATCCAGGGATAAATCCCATTTGATCATGGCAAATTATCCTTTTAATGTGCTGCAGAATTTTGTGTGCAAGTATTTCATTGAGAATTTTTGCATCTGCATTCATCAGAGACATTGACCTAAAAAGGCTTTCTTTTCTACCAGTGTCTTTTCCTGTTTTTGGTATAAGGATAATGCAGGCCTTGTAAAATGAATTTGAGAATGTCCCCTCCTCTTCAATTTTTTGGAGGAGTTTGAGAAATACTGGTGTTCATTCTTCTTTAAAGGTTTGGCAAATTCACCATTGAAGCCATCTGGTTCTGGGTGTTTTTTGTTGTTGTTGGGAGATCTTTGATCATTGATTCAATCTTCTTTAATACGAGGTCTACTTGGGTGTTCTCTCTGATTCAGGACTGGTAAGTTGAATGTTTCTAAGAATTTTCTATTTTTCTTAGGTTTTCTGGTTTATTGGCATAACACTTTTCATATTAAGTAGTTTTTCTGATCCTTGGAATTTCTGTTATCAACTGTAATGTCTCTTTTTTCAGGAATGATTTCTTGAGTTGGGTCCTCTTCTCCATTTTTATCTTGGTTACTCTAGCTAAGGGCTTGCCAATTTTATCTTTTCAAAGAACTAATTCTTAGCTTGGTTAATCTTTTCTATTATTTTTCTGTTTTCTGTTTTATTTATTTCTGCTTTCATCTTTATTATTTCCTTTCTTCTTTTAACTTTGGGCTAAGTTTGCTCTTCTTTTCTAGTTTTTTAAGGTGGAGGGTTTGTTGTACATTTGGGATCTTTCTTGATTCTTCACGTAGGCATTTATCGTAAGAACTTTCCTCTTAGGACTGTTTCCCTGTATCTCGTAAGTTCTGTTATGTTGTATTTCCAGTTTTGTTTTTCTCACAAAGTTTTTAATTCCCCCTTTAACTTCTTGTTGATTCATTGGTTGCTCAGGGGAGTGTTGTTTAATTTCCATGTGTTTGTGAATTTTCCAGTTTTCCTCTTGTTATTGATTTCCAGTTTTGCACCATTGTGGTCAGCAAAGACATCTGGCAGGATTTCTATCTTCTTGAATTTGCTAAGACTTGTTTTGTGGCCTAACACATGGCCTATCCTAGAAAACGCTTCATATGCATTTAAGAAAATATGGATTCTTTTTTGTTGTATAGAATGTTCTATGTATGTCTATGAGGTCCATTTGCTCTACAATCTTTTCAAAACCATTGTTTCTTTATTGATTCTCTGTCTCGCTGATCAGTCTATCCTTGTTGAGAGACATTCAAATCCCAACTATTGTATTACTATTTTTGTAATAATAGTACCACTATAGTAATAGTACTATAATAGTGTTACTATAATAATTCCAATTATTGTATTGTATTATTGTATTACTAATTTATTTTCCTTTGACCAGTGTTAATTTTTGCTTTATATAGTTAGTCCAATTTGAGGCACATAAATATTTATAATTCATATATATATATATATATATATTTTTTCTTTTTGAGAGAGAGTGAGACCACCAGCAGGGGAGGGACAGAAGGAGGGAGGGAGGGAGGGAGGGAGGAGAGAGGGAGGGAGAGAGAGAGAGAGAGAGAGACAGAGAGAGAGAGAGAGAGAGAGAGAGAGAGAGAGAGAGAGAATCTTAAGAAGGCTCCACGCCCAGCATGGAGCCCCACGTAAGGTTTGACCTCACAACTGTGAAATCATGACCTGCATGAGTCAGATGCTTAACCAACTGACCCACCCATGGCCCCCTACAATTGTTATATATTCTTGATGTACTAACTCATTTATCATCCATGTTTGTTGTTAAAGTGAGTCTCATAGGCAGCATATTGTTGGCTCTCATGCTTTTATCTGTTCAGCTATTTCTGTGACTTATCTAATTTAATCTATTTAATCTATGTACATTTAATGTAATTATTGATAGGCAAGGACTTAATATTGTTACTTTATAAATTGTTTTCTGGTTGTTTTGTGAATCTATTGTTACTTGTTTCTTATCCTTCCATCTTTTTTTGTGTGTTTTGATGTTTTTTGGTATCCATATGTTCTGACTTCTTGATCATGTTCTCTTGTGTAATTACTGCAGGATTTCCCCTTGTGGTCACCATGAGACTTACATAATATATCTTAAACTTATAATACCTTATTTTAAACAATAACAACTTAACTTGGAAAATTCAATAGAATTAATGAACTACACATTTACTTCCCCCTTCACATTTTAGGTTGATGCTGCTACAATTTGCATGTTTAAAAAAATTATTATTATGCAACTAATAACAGATTAATCTAGTTATAGTTACTTTTACTATGTTCATTTTTTTAACTTGAGGACTAAAGTTTAAGTGAATTAGGCACCAATATTACCATATTGAAAAATCTAACAATTACTATACATTTAACATTACCAGTGAGATTTATATTACCTTTTTATGTGTAACTACAGCTTTAGCATTTCTCCATTACTTTCTCTGATCACATGACCTAATAGCAGGACTTCAAACTCATCCTAAAACTAATGATTTACAGACAGCAGTTGCTAAAATAAAAATATTCTTATATGCATAAAATCAATATTTTTATAATCACTGAGGAAACTATTGAAAAAATCCCTGGAGAAGATATCTTATGGGACATACTATGATTTGCCTACCATTGTGTGTGCTAATCTCCAAGGTGAGACTCCCAACAGCTGTGTTTTGAAATCTTAAAAGCCCGGTTTCTAATTTGAAATGCCTATTTGAAATGCTTCCAAAAAGACATAGAAACTGCCAGGAAATTCTATGCTGAAAAATAAATTAAAAATTTAAATGTCTCTTAAAATGATAACCAAATGTCTGAGAAGGCTCAGCTTTTGGAATCCTTACCTACACAGAGTTTCCTTCTGTAGGAAAGTTCTTGTTTGATGCCTTCCCTTTAAAGATATATCACTAGACAAAGATAGGAATTTGTCTTCACCTTGAGAAGAAAGAACAATTTTGGCTACAAAATTTGGATTTTTACTTGCAGTATTAAAACACTGATATATCTTTGTAATGAAATAGCAGGGTACATACCTCTCATCTGTTAATATTAAAACACTACTATAGTCAAGAGAAGCTATCATGATATAAATTCATCACACTTTTGAACGTGGACCTGCCTTCATCTGTTCTCCTAAAATAAGCTTTCTAAGTATGCTAGTCTAATCACTTATATGTCTTACTTTGGTGATTGCAAAGAGATCATTAATACATAGAAACTCCCAGAGGTGTCCCTTCTACCCTCAAAAAACTTTTTTTAATATATATTTTTTAATGTTTATTTATTTTGAGAGGAGGGGAGGGGCACAGAGAGAGGGCAAGAAACATCCCAAGCAGGCTCCACGCTGTCGGTGCAGAGGCCTATATGGGGCTTGATCTCAAGAACCATGAGATCATGACCTGACCTGAAATTAAGAGTTGGATGCTTAACTGAGCCACGCAGGCACCCCAACACAAAAGTTTCCTAAAGAATAGAATTTCACACAGCTATTTCCTAATATTTTGTAATCTAATTGTTTTGCATCATCTCTTAAGTTACCAATGATTCTCCATCCCTAAATTAATATTCTCTATCCCCATTTCCCTCAACTCTTCTGTCACCAGTGTAACCTCTTTTTTGGCTTTAGTGATCTAAGGAGTATCTTGATTTCCCTGAGTCTAGTCAAGTCACCCTACCACCTATTTGCCACTCTTTTCTTGAATCTACTTCCTCTTCCCATTACCTAAAAAATAAGCCCTGCTCCATGTTCCTTCTCCAAAACTGTCTTCTTTTACTATATATTCTGCCTTAGGAATACCATCACCTGTTGAAGATTTCAATAATCATGATGTTCCATGTTCATTTGTTTGTTTGTTTGTTTTGGGTCTTTATTATTTTCATTTTTTCTGAAATCTGGACATTTATTTTTAACTTTTAAAAACTGAACTAGTCTTTCTTCTAAAACAAGTATACACTATTACACATGAAAGAGTATGGAATTTGGAATTAGATGAACTTAATTTTAAGTCCTGTTATTCTTTTCACTTGACGTGGAGAAGCCATTTATTCTCCCCAAAGATCTGTTTCCCTTTTAATAAAAATGGAATAACATCAGGTTGTACCGCTATAGTGAAGGTCTAGGTATCTAAAAGTTACGTTTCCTGGTAAAGTACTCAGGCTAAAGAAGAGTTCAGTAAATGCCAAGTTACTTTTCTCTTCCTAATTTTAGTATGATTTTTCCAATGAATAAAGATTTTAAAATCTTCATTCTTTCCCCAAACCCTGCAACCCTTTGAGTCTAATTCTTTAATTTCATCAATTGTTCCCTTTCAATTCTCATTGCCTCCATCTTACTTTACATTGTTAAAATTTCTCATCTGGACAACAGCAATGGCTTCCTCTTCTATTACAAGATGTATTACACTTAGTTTTCAGATAAAGGTTTTTATTGCACAGCTACTGCTATATTATCCTCAATCAAAAAACTTGTATCTCCTCATAGCTCATGGTGTAAGAAATTATATAATATCAATTATCACACACAGACATATACCAAACCGTAGCTTAAAAACACTTTCAAAACTGTTACTTTGTTACTTATCAAAAGATTATACCTGTCCAGGTTCCTATTTTGCTAATGAGTAAACCTCTAGGCCTGAAGTTTGTGCCCTTAGCAGTAAAAAAGGTAGGCCTGAACCCAGGGCTTGCAATTTGGTTCTCTTTTCCCTTTGTTTATACATTTGCATTCTAGCATTTAAGTTCCTTAATACAGTCGAAACTGAACTTTCTGACATTATACTTCCAATTCTGCCATATTGTGTTACAGAATGCTAGACGTGCCTCTTACAGAAAATAGATCATTTTAGTTGTGTGAAGTGTATTTTTAAAAAAGGGATTTTTAAAAAGCTACTATTCTCTTAAAATAACCAGTTGCTTGAGGAAAACTGTTCTTCCAAATGCCTCTACCCTTTATCAGTTCAGCAATATAGCACATGCTATTCTCTCTTCCTGGAATGTGATATTGCCAGTCTTTTCCTACAAAAATCCTACCAGTCTTCAAATGGATTTTCATCTTCCTTGTTTTCATGTAACTTAAATCCATGCTCTCTTAGCTCATATGACTTGAATGATATTCAGTTGTGTGCTTTCTCATATCACCATACTGGAATTTATTCTATTTCTTGAAGGCAGACACCATTTTTTTTTTTCACCATCAAGCCAAAAATGCTTAAGAAAAGCTTGCTGACTTGAATTTGAGCAAACCTCCATTGCAACCTTCCTCTCGTATTATGTTTTAAGACCAAAGCAATTAAGGCTTGCAGTGTTGTCCATATGGAAATGTGTTTCTGGCATGTTTGAAAAGATTCCTTAAAAGACATATTACGTAGATCTGAAAGAGTAATGGAAGCATAAACGTTCTATTATTTCTTGGAGCCCAAATTGCTCAGAACAATGTTACCATATTAAAACTAGCCCCTTAAAATAATCTATTTTAACTTGTATAAATATATAGAAAAACAGTGGGGCTAGATTTTTGAAAGTTACTCCATTTGTGTTATCCAAGCTAATAAGACATTTAGAAAAATGTGATTTATGAAAATATTCAACATGGATAGGCAATCTAAAGAGAAAATAGGGCACCTGGGTGGCTTAGCTGGTTAAGCATCCGACCCCTGATTTCTGCTCAGCTCATGACCTCAGAGTTCATAAGTTCGAGCCCCAAGTCGGTCTCCATGCTGACAGTGTGGATCCTAATTGGAATTCTCTCTCCCTCTCTGTCTGCCACTCCCCCACTTATGCTCACTCTCTCTCTCTCTAAACAAATAAATAAACTTAAAAATAAATAAATAAATAAATAAATAAATAAATAAATAACAAGGCTTAGTACTCATACTATGCATACTTTCTGAGGAACTTAGCACTTTATCTATACTTTATCAACTATTTTCTCATGGACTCCTTATTGCTAGAGAGGAAAATACAAGCTGCTATTGCACTGTTATGATAAAAATATAAACACGAAATGGTGATTCAAGGAATAGTTAGAGGCCACAAATAATTTAAATTGTGGTAATCTTTCACTGAAATACAGTTTAAAATACACATATTTTGAAATATATTAAAATATTGCAACTAGAAAATAATTTTTGATGAATAAAACTATTTATGAATAAGGCAAGCATTTTGGCTTGTGTAATGTGGGAATATTTTATGTATACTACTTTCCAAATCTATAAAAATGAGGTTATTTTATGTATTTGATGCCACATATTATTAAATGACAAGTTTTTGAAATATCAAATTATAAAGAATATTAAGAATGTCTTCTAGTGATGTATCTTCTAGTGATATATAAATGATAAAAATAACATAACATAAAAGCAAAATTCAATGTCAGATCTGTCATATTTTTCCATGCTGCATTTGGATAGTTACTCAGATATAGTATTCTATAACTTCCATATAAAAACAATGTTTTACTGAGTATATGGATTTTTATTAAAGAAATTTCCATTGTTATCATGGAAATGCTATGTGACCTAGACAAAGTGGAACAAGTGATGTGACCTTAATTATGTAACAGGAGATGGATCATAGTAATGTAGTAAAATGGGAATAAGAGGAAAAAATAAGAAATAAAACACAAGAAGAAATATCTGAATAATGAGCTTTTTTGTTTAAACAATATGGGTAACCTAAAGGAGAGGCAAGTAATTTGGGGTAGGAGAAAGAAGGAAAAGATCTATCAAATCACTGATAAATCAAAGGTAGAAATAGAAGAAAGGACTTGTATACGCTGCAGACTAGATTAGCATTTTCTTTATAAAAGGATTTTGTAGAATTATTAACTATTCCTAATTGTATTACTTCATATTCAATCCATAAAGAAGTTCCTTGAGAGTTTCAGTTCAAAATTGTGAAGTAGGAAGATCCTTAACTCACCTCCTCCCAAGGACACACTGGGTAAACAGCTACCTAGGCAACAATTTCCTCTTTAACAAAACAACAAACCTGGGGGATCCTGGGAAGATGGCGGCATAGGAGGACGCTGGGCTCACCTTGCGTCCTGCTGATCACTTAGATTCCACCTACACCTGCCTAAATAACCCAGAAAACCGCCAGAGGATTAGCAGAACGGAGTCTCTGGAGCCAAGCGCAGAAGAGAGGCCCACGGAAGAGGGTAGGAAGGGCGGAGAGGCAGTGCAAGCTCCAAGGACTGGCGGGAGGGAGCCGGGGCCGAGGGGCAGCCTGCCAGCAAAGCAGAGCCCCCGAGTTTGGCTGGCAAAAGCGGAGGGGCCTGATGGAGTGTGTTCTGACAGCAAGAGGGACTTGACATCTGGAAGGTTATACGCTAACAGCTCTGCTCGGAGAACGGGAGGGCTGGAGGACAACTGGAGAGAGAGAGAGAGTTGTTGAGCCCCAGACTATACAGCTCAGCTTGTCAGGGAACAAAGGCGCTCACCAGCACCATCTCCCTCGCCCATCCCCCAGCCAAAATCCCAAAGGGAACCAGTTCCTCCCAGGGAACTTGCTTGCACCTCGCAAACATCCAACGCTGTGCTTCTGCCGATGGATCCCTACAGCAGGTATGGCTCCCTCCCGGTGCCGCAGGGCCCCTCCCGAAGCAGATCTCCAAAGGAAAAGTGAGCTGAACCTGCCTCTCCCGCCCCTGTGCACCCTGCCGATCCATCCCAGCTAATACGCCAGATCCCCAGCACCACAAGCCTGGCAGTGTGCAAGTAGCTCAGACGGGCCCCGCCACCCCACAGTGAACTCTGCCCCTAAGAGAGGGGAAGAGAGGGCACACACCAGTCTGACTGTGGCCCCAGTGGTGGGCTGAAAGCAGACATCAGATCTGACTGCGGCCCCACCCACCAACTCAAGTTATTCAAGACAGCACAGAGGAAGTGCTCCGCAGTCCTGCACCACTCCAGGGACTATCAAAAATGACGAAACAGAAGAATTCTCCTCAGAAAAATGTCCAGGAAACAACAACAGCTAACAAAACTGATCAAAAATGATTTAAACAATATAACAGAAAGTGAATTTAGAATAATAGTCATAAAATTAACCACTGGGCTTGAAAACAGTATAAAGGACAGCAGAGAATCTCTTGCTACAGAGATCAAGGGACTAGGAACAGCCAGGAGGAGCTAAAAAATGCTCTTAATGAGTTGCAAAATAAAATGGAGACAACTACGGCTCGGATTGAAGAGGCAGAGGAGAGAATAGGTGAACTAGAAGATAAAGTTATGGAAAAAGAAGAAGCTGAGAAAAAGAGAGATAAAAAAATCTAGGAGTATAAGGGGAAAATTAGAGAACTAAGTGATGCACTAAAGAGAAATAATCTACGCATAATTGGTATTCCAGAGGAGGAAGAGAGAGGGAAAGGTGCTGAAGGTGTACTTAAAGAAATAATCTTTAATAATTCCCGGATATGGGGAAGGAAAAAGGCATTGAAATCCAAGAGGCACAGAGAACTCCCTTCAGACATAACTTGAATCGATCTTCTGCATGACATATCATAGTGAAACTGGCAAAATACAAGGATAAAGAGAAAATTCTGAAAGCAGCTAGAGATAAACGTGCTCTAACATATAATGGAAGACCTGTAAGACTCATGACCGATCTCTACTGAAACATGGCAGGCCAGAAAGGAATGGCAGGAGATCTTCAATGTGATGAACAGAAAAAAAATGCAGCCGAGAATCCTTTATCCGGCAAGTCTGTCATTTAGAATAGAAGGAGAGAAAAAGGTCTTCCCAAACAAACAAAAACTGAAGGAATTTGTCACCACTAAACCAGCCCTACAAGAGATCCTAAGGGGGATCCTGTGAGACAAAGTACCAGAGACATCGCTACAAGCATGAAACCTATGGACATCACAATGACTCTAAACCCATATCTATCTACGATAACACTGAATGTAAATGGACTAAATGCGCCAACCAAAAGACATAGGGTATCAGAATGGATAAAAAAACAAGACCCATCTATTTGCTGTCTACAAGAGACTCATTTTAGACCTGAGGACACCTTCAGATTGAGAGTGAGGGGATGGAGAACTATTTATCATGCCACTGGAAGTCAAAAGAAAGCTGGAGTAGCCATACTTATATCAGACACACTAGACTTTAAATTAAAGGCTGTAACAAGAGATGAAGAAGGGCATTATATAATAATCACAGGGTCTATCCATCAGGAAGAGCTAACAATTATAAATGTCTATGCGCCAAATACGGGAGCCCCCAAATATATAAAACAATTACTCACAAACATAAGCAACCTTATGGATAAGAATGTGGTATTTGCAGGGGACTTTAACACTCCACTTACAGAAATGGATAGATCATCTAGACACACAGTCAATAAAGAAACAAGGGCCCTGCTCTGTGCTGACAGCTCAGAGCCTGGAGCCTGTTTCAGATTCTGTGTCTCTCTCTGTCTGACTCTCCCCTGTTCATGCTCTCTCTCTCCCTGTCTCAAAAATAAACACAACGTTAAAAAAAAAAATTAAAAAAAAAAAAAAAAAAAGAAACAAGGGCCCTGAATGATACATTGGGTCAGATGGACTTGACAGATATGTTTAGAACTCTCCATCCCAAAGCAACAGAATATACTTTCTTCTCAAGTGCACATGGAACATTCTCCAAGATAGATCACATACTGGGTCACAAAACAGCCCTTCATAAGTATACAAGAATTGAGATCATACCATGCATACTTTCAGACCACAATGCTATGAAGCTTGAAATCAACCACAGGAAACAGTCTGGAAAACCTCCAAAAGCATGGAGGTTAAAGAACACCCTACTAAAGAATGAATGGGTCAACCAGGCAATTAGAGAAGAAATTTAAAAATATATGGAAACAAATGAAAATGAAAATACAACAATCCAAACGCTTTGGGATGCAGCGAAGGCAGTCCTGAGAGAAAAATACATTGCAATCCAGGCCTATCTCCAGAAACAAGAAAAATCCCAAATACAAAATCTAACAGCACACCTAAAGGAAATAGAAGCAGAACAGCAAAGACAGCCTAAATCCAGCAGAAGAAGAGAAATAATACAGATCAGAGCAGAAATAAACAATATAGAATCTAAGAAAAATGTAGAGCAGATCAACGAAACCAAGAGTTGGTTTTTTGAAAAAATAAACAATTTGATAAACCTCTAGCCAGGCTTCTCAAAAAGAAAAGGGAGATGACCCAAATAGATAAAATCATGAATGAAAATGGAATTATTACAACCAATCCCTCAGAGATACAAGGAATTATCAGGGAATACTATGAAAAATTTATGCCATCAAACTGGACAACCTGGAAGAATTAGACAAATTCCTAAAACCCACACGCTTCCAAAACTCAATCAGAGGAAATACAAAGCTTGACCAGACCCATAACCAGCAAAGAAATTCAATCAATCATCAAAAATATCCCAACAAATAAGAGTCCAGGACCAGATGGCTTCCCAGGGGAGTTCTACCAGACGTTTAAAGCAGAGAGAATACCTATCCTTCTCAAGCTATTCCAAAAAAATAGAAAGGGAAGGCAAACTTCCAGACTCATTCTATGAAGCCAGTATTACTTTGATTCCTAAAGCAGACAGAGACCCAGTAAAAAAAGAGAACTACAGGCCAATATCCCTGATGAATATGGATGCAAAAATTCTCAATAAGATACTAGCAAATCGAATTCAACAGCATATAAAAAGAATTATTCACCATGATCAAGTGGGATTCATTCCTGGGATGTAGGGCTGGTTCAACATTCGCAAATCAATCAACGTGATACATCACATTAATAAAAGAAAAGATAACCATATGATCCTGTCAATCGATGCAGAAAAGGCCTTTGACAGAATTCAGCCACCTTTCTTAATAAAAACCCTCAAGAAAGTCGGGACAGAAGGAACATACTTAAACATCATAAAAGCCATTTATGAAAAGCCCACAGCTTACATTATCCTCAACGGGGAAAAACTGAGAGCTTTTTCCCTGAGATCAGGAACACGACAGGGATGTCCACTCTCACCGCTGTTGTTTAACATAGTGTTGGAAGTTGTAGCATCAGCAATCAGACAACAAAAGGAAATCAAAGGCATCAAAGATGAAGTTAAGCTTTCACTTTTTGCAGATGACATGATATTATACATGGAAAATCTGATAGACTCCACCAGAAGTCTGCTAGAACTGATACATGAATTTAGCAAAGTTGCAGGATACAAAATCAATGTACAGAAATCAGTTGCATTCTTATACACTAATAATGAAGCAACAGAAAGACAAATAAAGAAACTGATCCCATTCACAATTGCACCAAGAAGCATCAAATACCTAGGAATAAATCTAACCAAAGATGTAAAAGATCTGTATGCTGAAAACTATAGAAGGCTTATGAAAGAAATTGAAGAAGATATAAAGAAATGGAAAAACATTCCATGCTGATGGATTGGAAGAATAAATATTGTCAAAATGTCAATACTACCCAAAGCTATCTACACATTCAACGCAATCCCAATCAAAATTGCACCAGCATTCTTCTCAAAACTAGAACAAGCAATCCTAAAATTCATATGGAACCACAAAAGGCCCTGAATAGCCAAAGTAATTTTGAAGAAGAAGACCAAAGCAGGAGGCATCACAATCCCAGACTTTAGCCTCTACTACAAAGCTGTCATCATCAAGACAGCATGGTATTGGCACAAAAACAGACACATAGACCAAGGGAATAGAATAGAAACCCCAGAACTAGACCCACAAACGTATGGCCAACTAATCTTTGACAAAGCAGGAAAGAACATCCAATGGAAAAAAGACAGTCTCTTTAACAAATGGTGCTGGGAGAACTGGACAGCAACATGCAGAAGGATGAAACTAGACCACTTTCTTACACCATTCACAAAAACAAACTCAAAATGGATAAAGGACCTGAATGTGAGACAGGAAACCATCCAAACCCTAGAGGGGAAAGCAGGAAAAGACTTCTCTGACCTCAGCCACAGCAATTTCTTACTTGATGCATCCCCAAAGGCAAGGGAATTAAAAGCAAACATGAACTACTGGGACCTTATGAAGATAAAAAGCTTCTGCACAGCAAAGGAAACAACCAACAAAACTAAAAGGCAACCAATGGAATGGGAAAAGATATTTGCAAATGACATATCGGACAAAGGACTAGGATCCAAAATCTATAAAGAGCTCACCAAACTCCACACCCGAAAAACAAATAACCCAGTGAAGAAATGGGCAGAAAACATGAATAGACACTTCTCTAAAGAAGACATCCGGATGGCCAACAAGCACATGAAAAGATGCTCAACGTCGCTCCTTATCAGGGAAATACAAATCAAAACCACACTCAGATATCACCTCACACCAGTCAGAGTGGCGAAAATGAACAAATGAGGAGACTATAGATGCTGGAGAGGATGTGGAGAAACGGGAACCCTCTTGCACTGTTGGTGGGAATGCAAATTGGTGTAGCCACTCTGGAAAACAGTGTGGAGTTTCCTCAAAAAATTAAAAACAGACCTACCCTACGAAATATGGCCCTTTGTAGCAACGTGGATGGAACTGGAGAGTGTGATGCCAAGTGAAATTAGCCATACAGAGAAAGACAGATACCATATGTTTTCACTCTTATGTGGATCCTGAGAAACTTAACAGAAACCCATGGGGGAGGGGAAGAAAAAAAAAAGAGGTTAGAGTGGAAGAGAGCCAAAGCATAAGAGACTCTTAAAAACTAGAACAAACTGAGGGTTGATGGGGGGTGGGAGGGAGGGCAGGGTGGGTGATGGGTATTGAGGAGGGTACTTTTGGTATGAGCACTGGGTGTTGTATGGAAACCAATTTGACAATAAACTTCATATATTGAAAAACACACACACACAAAAAAAAAAAAAAAAAAAAAAAAAACAAGAAAAAAAAAGAAAAATGTATGTAGGCCAAAGAATTTTACATGCTTTTAAACTGTCCATCTGCAAAATTACTTAAAGCTACTTATATACGTCATCAAATCAATTTTTTTGGTGTTCAACGCAATAAAAATAACACTCATAATTTTTAAAAGTGAAAAAAAAAGAAAACAACAAACCTAAAGGCTGGCTAAGTGACCACTTCACATCTTGCAAACTGAAGAAATCCACATCAACGAGGGTAGGAGAAGCTGGGATAAAATGAATCCTACCCTTGGTGCAGTGACCCAAAACCAGGAAGAAACTCAAAACTTAGAGCTTCTCTCTGAGGATCAAAGAATTTGAACCTCACATCAGATATCCCAACTTTTAAGGTATGGACTTGAGAGATGAGCCCTTCCAAAATGTCTAACTTTGAGAACCAATGGGGCCCACATCCTGAGACCTACAAGATGACAGCAATCTGAGAGGGAGGTTAAAGGTCTCAAGTGCTCAGATTCACCTGCCCCAAGTCCCAGTTCAGAGGCAGCCACTGGTGACCAGTGTAAAAGTGAAAAAGGCTCACCTGCTTTATTAAAGTGTTGGCCTGAGGGGCAGGCATCTAATTTAACACACATACCTAGAAGTTTGTTGGAATACTCTCCTAGATGGAGACTGGCGGGTGCCATCTTCACACTCTCCTTTTGCTGTGCTCCAGAACACTAATATTTCCCATAAGGGAGCTCTCACAAGCATATGGCACCCTGACCTTTGTGGTTATAATTAGGGGACATTTCTTATTTGCCTGGCTCTGAAGTCTAAGGGAGCTTACCCTTAGCCCCATCTGTTCCCATGAGACTGTAGCAATTGGTGCCAGGCAGAAAGAAATTTATACCCCTGTATGACACCCCTATATTGTGCACATCTCTACATTGCCTGGCTCTGGTGGCCAGTGGGACTTAACACTTGTGGGTCCCACAGGACTATAAGCAATGGAGAAAGGGTTTATAACAGCTACCACCCCCAAGGCAAAGCAAGAGAGAATAGAACTAGGTCTTTCTGTTAAAGAGGCCCTGAGTTGTATGTTTGGGGTCTGGGTTTTAGGGGCTACTACCCAAGGTACACTCCTTGATTGTCTGGCTCTAGTGGCTGGGGGTTTCATTACTGGGTCCACAGGACTGTGGCAATCGGAAAGATGTTTCTTGGCAGGTTACCACCCCTAGTATGCTGCACAAATGGTGGACTGAACCACGCCCTCTAGTCTTTCTGTAAAGGAGGACTCTCTACTTTTTCTTGAGCTATGGCTTGAGGGGAGGACTTCAGGTGTGGCCCACATCTATTGGCCTATGGAACTGCTCTCAGAGAACACAGGCTGTGGACACTAACAAAGCAAGTATAGAGAAAACATACCTCAACATTATATAAGCTATATATGACAAGCCAGAAGCTACAGTGAAAAGTTGAAAGTGTTTCCACTAAGATCAGGAATAAGACAAGGATGCCCACTCTTGCCACATTTATTCAACATAGTATTGGAAGCCCTAGCCAGAGCAATTAGGAAAAAAAAAAAAAGGCACTGAATTAGAAAGGAAGAAGTAAATCTGTCACTATTTGCAGATGACATGAAATCTTATATAGAGAAACTCAAACACTCTATTAACCAACTGTTAGACTAACAAACATACTCAGTAAATTTTCAGGATACACTAATAACTATCAGAATGAAAAAATAACAGTAACAATAAGCAATTTCATTTACAATGGCATCAAAAAAAAAAATAGCGAGAAACAAATTTAATCAAGGATGTGAAAGACCTGTATGTTGAAAACTATAAGACAAGGATGAAAGAAAATAATGACTCCAGAACTACCCCCATTATTCTTCTGCTTTATGTAATTTGATGATCCAGAGCTATTACCTGTCTGAAGTGTGTCTATTCAACTTTCATGCTATTCCAAATTTTTTTCTAGGTCTGTCACGCCAAGAAATCACTCGTATCTATAATCTTCTTGCTGCCAAATTTAACAGTCTTCTGCCTCTCACTCTCAGTTTTTCAACCACATTGACCACTCCTCAACCTCTTTTCAAGAACCTCCTTCTCTTGTTTCCCTCCTATTCCTCTCACCACTCATGAGTATGATTTGATGGCTCCTTGTGTTCCATCATATCATCAAATAGCATTGATCTTTGGGACTATGTCATAGATGGTCTAATCTTTTTATAGAGTCTAAGTGATGCAATCTACTCATGTTGCTTTAATATTATTTATAGTACCTACATGCTGATGGTTCCCAGCTATCTCTGAATTTCAATTACATTCAACTACAAATGTAATATATCCATGTGGAAATCTCTTAAGTCATGTAAATTTTAAAATCTCAAAACTGAACTCTTCATTTTTCCTCCTCAAACCTCTGGACTTCTACACTTAATTAAATATTATCATTTAGTCCATTCTCATGATATTCAATCCCACCAAGTTAGGAATCACCTTTTATTTTTTCTTGCTTTCCACATCAAATTATCATTGGATACTGAAAATTATATCTTTAAAGGCTATCTTGAATCTTTCTAGTTCAGTATATCGCCATAATCCAAGTCTCCACCATCTTACACCCAAACTACTTTAGTCATCTTCCAGTTAAAATTTCTGTTTTCTTCTATCCACCTATCTAAAATATAAGGGATGATATACTGAAAATATAAATAAGATCAGGTCTCTCTTACACTTCTTTGTATCTTCTTACTATATATAGGTGACTTAAAGTAGCCCAGGAGTGACCATGTTGAACCAGAGAGACCTTGATCAGCCTAATGGGAATAGTTATTAATAGATTTCAGTAGATATTTCCATGAAGGTACATTATATCAGTCATTGGATCTACTAAGGAAGTGCAAAAATCTTTGTGAGTGTACATGTGTGTAATCTCCTGACTTTTAAATGCTGCTCTGGAAAACAGTGTGGAGGTTCCACAAAAAATTGAAAATAGTTCTACCCTATGACCCAGCAATAGCACTGCTAGGAATTTACCCAAGGGATACAGCAGTGCTGATGCATAGGGGAACTTGTACCCCAATGTTTACAGTAGTACTTTCAACAATAGCCAAATTATGGCAAGAGCCTAAATGTCCATCAACTGATGAATGGATAAAGAAATTGTGGTTTATATACACAATGGAGTACTACATGGCAATGAGAAAGAATGAGATATGGCCTTTTGTAGCAACGTGGAGGAAACTGGAGAGTGTTATGCTAAGTGAAATAAGTCATACAGAGAAAGACAGATACCATATGGTTTCACTCTTATGTGGATCCTGAGAAACTTAACAGAAGACCATGGGGGAGGGGAAGGAAAAAAAAAAGGTTAGAGAGGGAGGGAGCCAAAACATAAGAAACTCTTAAAAACTGAGAACAAACTGAGGGTTGATGGGGGGTGGGAGGGAGGAGATGGTGGGTGATGAGTATTGAGGAGGGCACCTGTTGGGATGAGCACTGGGTGTTGTATGGAAACCAATTTGACAATAAATTTCATATTAAAAATAAATAAATAAAATGTACTCTAGAGGTTACCACACACAAAAATAAATGAATGTTGGTTCCCATTTTTTAAAAACAATGTGAGCTTAAAACAAAACGTATCTTAAGTCCACATTAGGCTGAATGGCTGCCAATTTGCTTTCTCTGTGGGAGAGATCTGGTTTTTCCTTATCTCCTCAGCTTCATTCTATGCTTTTCTCCCATTTACATTTGATAATTTAGACTCACTCATCTTTATTTTCCTGGAATAGCTTGTCCTCAATGTGAGTCTTCCTTACTTATAGTCTAGATGCATAAAATTCTGGTATCAATGAGTAGAACCTTCTTAAAATGGGTGCATTCCCACCCTGACACTTTTACTCTCTCTTACAGATGCTTTGTTTTTGTTTTGTTCTGTTTTTTATGATTTCACAACATTTTTTTCTAAATTTGTGATGACAACTGCATGTGCCATTTAATTGCTTATTGTCTTTTCTGCCATTAAATTCTAGGAACTATGGAGGGCATCTACTATGTCTGCTTTTGTGTGTTTTATTTGTTCCTAGTACAAGACCAGACCTATAATAAGCAAATAACATACATAGATAATGAATATATAAATGTTCACTGGACTTCTTTTTCTCTATGTATCACATTCTAATCATCCTGCAAGACCAAACTCAATGTTAACTTCTTATGACCCTTATCTCCTAGCCTCCAAAAATGTCATACCTCCTCTGTGTGTCCTTAACACTTTACACATTCTTTTTTTTTTTTAATTTAAATCCAAGTTAGTTAACATATAGTATAATAATGATTCCAGGAATAGAATTTAGTGATTCATCAGTAACATATAACACCTAGTGCTCATCCCAACAAGTGCCCTCTTTAATGCCCATCACCCATTTAGCCCATCCCACCACCCAACACCCCACCAGCCACCCTCAGTTTGTTCTCTGTATTTAAGAGTCTCTCATGTTTTGTTTCCCTCTCTGTTTTTTTTTTAATCTTACTTTTGCTTCATTTCCCCTATCTTCGTCTACCATGTTTCTTAAATTCCACGTGAGTGAAATCATATATTTGTCTTTCCCTGACTATTTCATTTAGTGTAATACCCTCTAGTTCCAGCCACCACACATTCTTAAATTATAATGATTATACTATATTTTAGTCTGACTGTGGGCCTCTTGATGCCTAACATCTATCATGGTGCTTAAAATATGATTACAGAGTAATCTTATAACTGTAATCCTCTACACTTGAAGGTAATTTAAATCACTATATTAGTCTATTTCCAATAAAACCAGAAATTTTTGCAAAAAGTGGGACCAAGTAAATATTCATATTAATAATTATTCTGCAAATCATATCATACTATAATAGTCACTAGCATTAATTGAATACTTATTCTTTTAAAAACTTTTAATGTTTATTTATTTTTGAGAGAGAGAGACACACACAGAGTGTGAGCAGCATGGGGCAGAGAAAGAGAGACACACACAATCCAAAGCAGGCTCCAGGCTCTGAGCTGTCAGCACAGAGCCCTACGCGGGTCTCGAACTCAACAAACTGAGATCATTACCTGAGCCAAAGTCAGCCACTTAACTGACTGAGCCACCCAGTCACCCCTGAATACTTATTTTTCTAAATGTTTGTTTATTTATTTTGAGAGAGAGAGAGAGAGCACGCAGGGGAGGGGCAGAGAGAGGAGGAGAAAGAGAATCCCAAGCAGGCTCCACACTCAGTGTAGAGTCGTACAAGGGTCTCCAACTCAAGACTGTGAGATCATGACCTAAGCCTAAAACAAGAGTCAGACACAAACAACTCAGCTACCCAAGTGTCCCAATTGAATACTTATTTTGTCTCAAGCTGCATAATTACTACATGCATAAATCCTCTCATGTAATTTCCTCAACCAATGAAATAAGTACTATTCTCATTTTTAGATTTTTGGAAATAAGCTCTTAGAGAACACAAGTAGTTTATGGCAAGAATGGAATTCAAATGAAGTTAGTTTGACTTCAAAGCCTAAAGTAATATATGGACTAAATGGTCAGACTCTGGAATCAGGAAATAATAAGTTCAAATTTCAGTTCCACAAATTATCTGCTGTGTAAACAGGGCTTTAGTTTTCTCATTTGTAAAGTGGGGATAAAATAATAAATACCATATAAGATTTTATAATAAATAAAGAAGACATGTAAAAACAGAAAGTTGCTTATCATTTTGTAGTCTATAAAATATCACTTTTAATTATTGAGGCTGAGAAATTCAGTTGATTTTTAATAAAATCAATTTATTAAGATTAGAGTTTGACTAGATCTCAGATCTTTTAAATTTCTCTCATGTTTTTCTTCAAACATTATCATTTATATTAATTATGGGGCTGAGTAAATTAAGTTCTGTATTTCTTTTAGAAAATTACAATTGTATTAATGTGAAATCATATATTATCTTTTCTTCTACATGTATAGCAAAATGTAATTTTAAGTCATCTTGAAAGATCCACAGGGACAAAATTTCCATAAATCTCTATTCTAAGAATGATCTCCCCTACAACCTCCTGCAGAGATATTCTTTAGAGTATCATTTGTCCTTTATACAAATAATATACAGAAGTGTGTGTGGTAGGTATAATTATGGTCATTACCAATATTTTTTTACTAAATATAATTTATTGTCAAATCAGCTAACATACAGTATATACAGTGTAGTCTTGTATATACTGAGTATACTGTATATACTGTATGTTAGCTGATTTGACAATAAATTATTTTGGGGAGTAGATTCCCATGTTTCATCACTTACATACAACACCCAGGGCTCAACCCAACAAGTGCCCTCCTCAATGCCCGTTACCCATTCTTTTCACCCCCCAAGCCCCCTCAACTCTACGTTTGTTCTAAGTTTCTTACGGTTTGCCTCCCTCTATGTTTGAAACTATTTTTTTCTCCTTCCTTTCCCCCATATGTCTCATGGATATTTTGTAAAAATAAGTATTTGTGAATGTTAGTTAAATTATCATTTAATGTTTTACAGGATTTTTGGTATCTTTTATTTATAAAATGCTACAGTCAGAGGACTACTAAAATTTCAAGATTTTTAAAAAATATTATTTGATAGTTATGCAAATTAATGTCTACCACAGTATACTACTTTCATTCTCTTGGTTGTTAGTAACTTAATTTTGAATTAGTAAAATAAATACTAATTTTAAGACGGAGATAAAACATATTCATTTATGTATACTTCTGAAAAATACTTATGTTTATAGAATATTTGCAGGAAGATTTCATAGACAGTACCTCATTTTTTTTTATGTTTATTTTTGAGAAAGAAGTAGAAAGAGTGTGCTACAGTGGGGAGGAAAACAGAGAGAGAAGAGGACAGAGGACTCAGAGTGGTCTCTGCACTGACAGCAGCGAGCCCATTGTGAGGCTTGAACTCACAAACCACGACAGCCTGGCAATACCTCATCTGAAACTCACCAGTATATGTGGTAAGTTCAATTTACATGTTACAGAACAGGAAACTCAGGCAGACAGAATTCAATGACTTACTCAAGATCAGACAGCCATTAAGCAGAATTTGAATTCTAACTCATGTCTTTCAAATCCAAAGCCCATGATTGTTCACTTACTACATGACAAGAAATTAACTGTTTAACTCCAGGAAAGTACCCTAATAAAGTTGGTGTGTAATTAGACACTTTAAAGTAATGGAATATTAATAGTAACAAATAAGATCCAGCTACCATTGTTTTCAATCACCCAGTCTTCAACTCCATAGTATTATTCTTTAATTTTAAATTAAACAAACTTCAACAAAATAATGAAATAAATAACATAAAATATTACCTAAAATCTGATCCAACTCTCTTCCCATTTTCTGGTTCTCCTGGATCTGGGCATAAATTGGAAGCTGTTTTGATACCTCCCTCATTTACTGTAACAACAGAAGAAAACAAAAGAATCAAAACACTTATGAATAGAAAATCAAGAAAAATGTTAATTGAAAAATTTACATAAAACATATTATTTTTTAAATATCACTGTAGTTTAAATATATAAAGGTGAAATATAAATTTATAACCTAGTAATAAAGACAAAGCATTTTTTCTCTTAGTGGACCTATAAGTTTTATGTTCAACTTCAATGGCATACTATTCTGAATAGTAACACATTAATAGTTAACACTTTATTTTTAATTACTATCAAATTGTGAAGTCTCTGGGAATTCATTCCCAGGGTGTTAGTGCCAGAGTTTCCACTAATTATTGGCAGCAAAGAAGTCACTAACACTTATAATTGTGTCATTTGGGTACCTACTATTTTTAAGTTGCAATAGGAAAATAAGACCCTATGGGAAAAGTTGAAGATTATTAGCACTTCTTATCTGATATATACCAAAGCAGTGTGTCCTGCCAATGTTAAAGTAAAACTGTGGTTCTAATTACCAGGCATGTCCCTAAATTATGACATACTGCTGAAAACCAAATAATGGCTTTACCCTCTAGCCATTTACATGATTATGTTTCACTAGCCATCATACACATTCTCAGCACTTTATCCAGAACACTCAATTATTGAAAGATTTCTTAATATTTTCAATGAGTGTGATCACAAGGGGTAACCAAATCCCCAAGACAGATATTTTAATGCAAACGAGTTTTAAACCTGATAGTTTTGAAATATGCGAGTGATATTGTTTCATAAATTCAATCTTGTAATGAACTAGAGAATAACTGCTAATTTGTTCTTTATCAACTTCTCTGCATTTTGAGGAAAGAATAGGACCTGAGTGGAGATTCCACAGGAAAAAAAAAAAAAAAAAGCAAAATTTTACAATGGTTCTCGACCTACACTGTGGATCCAAACCACTTGTGGACATTTCTTTAGGGATGAAGATGCTTATTTCTACCTTTAGATATTCTAACACAATTACTCTAGGGTAGGACCCTGGGCATCAGTTTTTTCCCTGGTTTGGTTTTCAGTAATCCTTAAGGTGATTCTAATGTAAAGTCAATGTTGAGACCTACTGGTCTCTGGCATAATTTAGTTCAGATTGATCAATATGTTCAAACTGATTTATCAGATAACAAGATAACTATCAGGTAATGTCCCAACAGTCATAGCTCTGGTAAAATTGTCATATTCTCAATTAGATAGGAAATTTTCCATTTGTGTCTTTCATTCTGTAAAAATCACTTTCCTAAATATCCCCAGCCAATATCCTTATTGACAACTTTATTACATATTCACTGATCCCTGCAAAATATGTGATAGTTTTACTTTTTTTGGTCTGCTTACTTGCTATTTCATTCCCTTTTATCTCTTTTTTTTTAATCATTCCCTTATTTTTGATCACTCTCTTACTTTAGACGACTCTCTTACTTTCTAGTGGACAAATTCAAAGGCATTGACCATGGTTCTCTATATTTTATATTTCACTCATGGCTTGAAAAAATTACCTCTTTGCTAACGAGTTCCAATACATGGTTTCATCATTTTTTCCCCAAGCTCATTCTTCCTCCTTCAATGATCTCCTAAGTGACTCCACCGAAATATCCAGTTACCTCTTGTGCATGCTCAGATCCAATCTAATCACTGATGCCTTTGTACACTCCATTATCATTCACCTCCAATCCACCTTGAGTACTAGAGGAGGACTAAACTTCCTCAAACACAGTTTTTATTAATGTTCTAATCTCCTATGATTTGAGATTTCTACTATATCAGTTTTATTTCCCACTAGTCACCAAGATGCTTCCATAACTCAATCCAAAGTTTTCTAAATCATTCTGCAATTTTACTAGTTAGCCATGTTCACCCCATGCTTTATTTATATTTTCTCCAAGTCTCCATGTTTTTCCTTTCTTCCTCCTTAGCTATCAAAATTATATCTAGTTTTTAGACTCAGCCCAAGTCCCACTTTTTGCAAAATACAATCCTTAATTTTTCCAGATTATTCTAGTCCTTCAAATTATATAACATCGGAAATTTTATGTTTAGTTTTTAAATGATTTATCGTGTTATAGATTAGTAGTTTCCCATTCCTTAGTCATACATACAAAGAGATTATATACTTGATAAAGATAAGGGGAAAACAATTATTTTAAATACACCCAAAATGCCTAGATAGGTGTTAATAACCTCTGAGTAAATATGCCCTAGTAGTTTAATTAACAACAATATCTGGTGTATTGTTTTCAATGAATCAAGTATTTTCTATTGGAAGCACTCTCTTATCTTAAAATAGCTTTTGAAAAGGTTGGGGTTTATGTTATTTAAATGTGGCTTTTTGACATGGAATAGATATAAAGAAAGGAATGGCATGAACTGGGCTTACCTACTTTATTACAATCCAATGTATAACACAGATTACAAGTTAATTTAGAAGTGATCTATGAATACATTATTAGAAAATAAAATTTTTTTAATTCATTTTTTCCATTTCATCATTACCTCAAAATATAAGCCTGTGTTAATATAAATTTAAATAGTAGCTAATGCTTAACAGGGTACTGTGTCAGGAACTATTCTACATCATTCATCAACTCATTTAATATTCACAACAATCTAAAGGGTAGTTACTATTATTACACACTTCCTACAGGTGAGGAAACTATGGCAGGGAGAGGTTAAAAATGTTTCCAAAGTCATATCTGTTAGTTAGTGCCTTAATCTAGGTTTAAACCTTGGCATATTCATTCAAAAACTTCTATTGTTAAACCCGAAGCCCTCCATCCTGTCCAGAAATCTCACTAAGGCAAAATGGCGTCACTAATTAAATTCAATCCTCTTTACCAAATGTTTTATCTTAAGATGCAGTGCACATACATACTTTTTTACCATTTCACTTAATTAATTCATTTATTTATTTATTTATTTATTTATTCAGTTTATTTGGAAGTATCCTTTAAACCAGTTTTTGATTATCTGCAATAGGGGAAAGACTTTCCAATTTAAAATGTAAAGATAACGGGAGAGCTTCTGCATGATACGTGTATTTAATACTCTTTAAAACATTTAAACTAAAAAATAAAGAACAAAGTGTATAACATCTTATTTCTCTGAAGTATAGATATTTCATAATTGCCCACAGTTAGTTATACCAAGACATTCAAATGTAGTAGTTTTTATTCAAAAGTTGCTTTTTCTACACAATGCTATTTAAGCAATTGGACAGATCTATCCTGTTTACTTCTGTAAATGTGAGCAGTAATTCACAGAATGGTAAAAACAGGAGTGCTCTTTAAGAGTTTAAGTATGGGGCACCTGGGTGGCTCAGTCGGTTGAGCGTCCATCTCTCGATTTCAGCTCAGGTCATGATCTCACGGTTCTTGGGACTGAGCCCCGTGTCAGGCTCTGCACTGAGAGCACTAAGCCTGCTTAGGATTCTCTCTCCCTCTCTCTGTGCCCCTTCCCTGCTCGCACTCTTTCTCTCACTCTCTCTCAAATATAAATAAATAAACATTTTTAAATAGTTTAATTACATGGACAGGGTGTTGCCTCTTGAAAAGAGTATCGCTATAGGGAGTATTCTTTTTTCTCTGAACTTTAAGAATATTTATTATACCTATTATTATTATTATTATTATTAATGCAACATGAGTTGTTTCTCACACACAAAAGTGGACAAAAGAGGAGAGGGCAAGTTTTACAGATTAAAAAAAAAACAAATGGATTTGTAATTTCTTATAATACTGAAGTTATGGGTTTACAGGTTTATATGGGTTTATAAATAGGCTACAGTAGTCTTAATTAATTTACCACAATATTCCATGTTTGAACTTAAAAACATAAACTTAGCCAACATAAAATTATAATAGCCAGCATGTCACGAAATATTCTACATCTTTTACATGTATCAACTCATTTACTCTTCCCTACAATCTTTAGGGTAATTTTTTATAAGCAATTTATTTCTGAGATTCTGATTTTATATCACACAGAATTTACTCCAAAAATAAAAACAAATAGATTCTATATAGAAGTTACCTCTATGTCACCTCACACAGCTGGTTACATTGCCACTTTTCTTAGACTCTTTTTTTTATATTAGATTTTAAAATTTTATTCCACCTTGTAAAATACAGCATTTTAGATCTTGTTCTGAAATCAACCATCATGGACGTTGACAGAATGTTAGTTTATACTACTATATAACCTACAAAGAGTTGACTCTTAACTCATTTAGCTTCCCAATAAAATGTTGGATCCTTGCCAGCTGAGACTATATTTTATTCACTCTTTTACCTTCTTAGTATAGCATGGTGCTACCTTGGAGAAATAGCTCACACAGAATTGTAGAATGAATAAATAACATGAAATGAATGATAGTATGGATTTGAAGATAAAATAAAATAATTATACATTTTGAGAAGCTTAGAGTCTTTTCATAATTGCATCTTAATACTTTAGAAGAACTAGTAGAAAAGTTAGTAACACTACTAGTTAATTAAGTTCAACATTTTAAAATACAAAAACATGTCTTTACCTTTAAAATTAAAAAAAAATCAATTTGTTTTCCATTTGCTGACAAACCTACCCTTTTGGGTGAAAAAACAAGGGAAACAACAAGGGATGGATAGAGGTTTTGGAGTTTGGATATTAATTTGGAATAAGAATCTAAGTTAGCATTCAAACACCCAAATGCTCCCCATGAAAACTACTGCCGTTTTCTGAATCTGTTATTAATTTGTTTCTTAGTTAAATTTTAAAGGCACTACTGTGGGAAGACGTGCTTTGGCAATGTGTATAGATCAGTCCTCCTCGCTTATGCTCACTTCTGGCAGTTCCAGTAATAGAATGGACTGTTTAAAAAAAAAAAAACACACACACACACATACACACAAGCTTTTTTGTTATTTTTTTCATTTGAAAGGTTTATAGGAGATAAAAATTGTCTCCTTTAAAAATTATTTGGCCCATGGGGTGTCTGGGTGGCTCAGTCAGTTAGGCGTCTGACTTCGGCTCAGGTCATGATCTCACAGCTCATGAGTTCGAGCCCTGCGTCGGGTTCTGTGCTGACAGCTCAGAGCCTGAAGCCTGCTTCGGAGTCTGTGTTTCCCTCTCTCTCTTCCCCTCCCCTCCCCTCTCTCAAAAAAAATATTAAAAAAAAAAAAAAAGATGAAACTGATATGCTCCCTTCCCTGAGGTGTTGCTCTTCCAGAGAAGACAGGCAAAGTGACAGATAATTTCAATACTTATATGAATACCTGCTTCTCATTCTGTGTCTCCCTCTCTCTCTGCTCCTCCCCTGCTTGCGCTCTGCCTTTCTCTGTCTCTCAAAAATGAATAAATGTAAAAAAAATTTTTTTTAATTATTTAGCCCTGTGTTGAATAAATGATATCAGAGAGATGAAGACCCAAATGCTTACTTGTTAACCACTAAATAATAATGACAAAAATTAAAACAATACAATCCTTTTCTATAAACAACCATAGAGAATGTAGTTTTGATATTAGTTAGGAGTTATTTGAAAAAAATGCACTGAAATGAAATGTCATATAATGCTGATGTATTATTTTGTGACTATAAGAAATTGGCAATACATAATTTGTTTTTATTTAATTGTGATTTTAAAAAATGTAAAAAATCACAATATTTTTTATCTTTTACACAAAATGTAATAGATAAATGCAAATTATGCTTTAAAATTATGAAAGAAATTAACATTTATTGCTTCACAATTAACTTTTTTTTTCCTCATTAACTTTTCTTCCCCCAATTTTAAAACCAATATTCTTTAAATAAAATATTTTTAAAAGAATCAGGTTTTTTCTCTGGGGTACCTTTGTGGTGCAGCTGGCCGGGCATCTGACTGGATTTCGGTTCAGGCCATGATCTCATGGTCTGTGGATTGGAGCCCCGTGTCAGACTCCACACTGACAGCACAGAGTCTGCTTTGAATTCTCTCACCTTCCTTCTCTCTTCCCCTACCCTGTCTGAATTTCCCAGGACATCTGAAAGCTCAGAGTATGCAGCACATAACATTTGTATAGCCAAAAGGAAGAAAGGGTGAACCAGCAGAATTTATAATTCTACTTAGAATTCCAAAACAAATATACTGGCCAAAACATTAGAAAAAAGGTAGTAAACCTACTGTTTAAGTCTGCAAAGACTTAACTTTTATTTCATATTGACATGATGAAATTTGGTAGGTCAGAATATTCATCTAATAACTTCTTTCCATTTATATGTCCTATTGTAGGAAAAATGCCTTTCCAAAATGTTTTTAACAATTAATATATGAAAAATTACTCTAACACTATTTATTTCCCTGAAATGGGTAGATATGTTTTTAACCCCCAAAAATAGAATAAGAAATTATAATTATATAGCTAAATACTTTGTAATGAATTATTTAGTGCTTTGTAAAATGTAATCTAATTTGATCAATAATTTCCTACTTATATCTGCTATTTTGGCTTAGTATTCTCAAATCTAACAAAATGTAAAATCACATTTTAAAATTATTACACTTTAAAATGTTTGATCACATACAGGCTCTGAGTTTTTTTGATAATTGATGTAATTGCTCAAATTCTGTCATTTACCGTTATACATACAAGTCACTAAACATGAAGATAAAATCCTTTTCTGATATAACCATAATGAATAATCATTGTTAAAGAAATAGCTATAAACTCATTTCATCAGATTAATTGGAACTGAATAAAATAATAATGCTAAAATATATTCCTGTTAAAATATAACATATGCTATTTTAATAATCTTATTAACTATCAATGTATCATTAGAGAAGTCAGATGTGTCATGAATGGTTTCTTTCAAAATTATATATATGTGTGTGTGTGTGTATAGAATTATGTGTGTATACACACACACACACACACACACACACATATATATATATGCACGATAAGGTAGAAAATTTTTTCAAACTGCTATTGATTTATAATACAAATCCAAAAAAACATTTTTGTTTATAGTAATATATATGATTGCCCTAATTCAGTGATTCTTAATTTGAGATTCAAGGATGAACTTCAGATGATCTATAAATCCATGAATTTTTTTTAAGTTTATTTTTATTTATTTTGAGAGAGTGATAGAGAAGCAAGTTGGGGAGGGGCAGAAAGAGAGGAAGAAGGAATCCCAAGCAGTCTCTGCACCCTCCACACAGAGCCTGATGTGGGGCTAGAGCTCGCTAACTGTGAGATCATGACCTGAGCTGAAGTCAAAAGCCCAACTCTTAAGTGACTGAGCCACCTAGCCACCCCTAAATCTCTGAATGTTAAGCAAAATTGTGTATAAGGCAACACATAAATAAGTGTATTTCAGCCCACCTTGTTATTTTCAAGAGAAAGCAAAAGTTAATTCTATAGTCAACTAATTAATTTACAAAAGAGTTGACTTAAAGGGTGTGGATAACTTAATTTAAACTGAGAATATATTTTTCTCTTAAATGAAAAATTACCATTAAAAGAAATTTTTTCCCTAGAAAAATAATTATGTCAAACAAAAATCCTTATAAGAAATCACCAATTTAAAAACTTTCACTATTTTTTTTTTTAATCTCACATCCTAGAATTACAAAACTAGAATGCTATCAACATACAAGCTCAAAGAATTTTTTTACGTCTGAAACAGCGTCAGCTTGGGAGCTCCCCACATCAATCCATTAACTCAATACACATTTAAATACAAGAAAATATTGAATAATAATCATGCATGTTATATAGGTATTAATGCAGTTAATTTGGTAAATACACAAACATTTTAAAAGAACACACACAAACAACACAGACACCACAAACTTCACTCTTGCACTAGAGAAAGTAACAAAAAAGGAGTACACTCACAGATAGAAAACTTGTTGCTGTTGTCTTTCCCTGGAAACAATTTAAATCCTCTAGATTTAAAATCTATGGCCTTTTTCACTAGTTAAGAAAACAAACAAAAACATGTATCAGGATATACAATTTTAAAATAAAATTCAAGTTAACAAATTTTGTTAGCATTGAATTATCCAAGTTAAAGAAACTGCTTTCTTAAGCCTGACATAGGGTACCCAAAAAAAAAAAAAAAAAAAAAAAAAAAAAGAAAATACAGCAATATAATCACTGAGTAGTAAAATACCAAGCAGTACAGAAAGAGTTTAAGTGTTCTATAGGGAAAATCCTGGATATATGGGTAGATAGGTTTTTAAATACTATGCAAGTTTTTATAGGAGAGCAAAATACTACCAGTTTATTATAACTTCAATCCATCAAATTGTATAGAAAAATTAAACTAGGAAAATAAAAATACTGAGATATTATAAAAGTTTGAAAGATTTAATGAACTTGGTTCTTAAACTAATATAGTTTTTAGGTAATTTAGCTTAAGTGGAATATTAGGATACATTTAAGAAAATGGTATAATTGAAAAAACTTAAAATATATTATAGTATTTCTGCCAATAACCATTTTCTTTCATAATCATTGCCTTAACATTATGATTGATGCCCATCCACAATCTATAAAATTTATAAACGTGAACTACCTCTATTTGGAGTTCATCTGAAATATTGCTATTGTTTTTGATATTATGATATTGAAAGCCAATATCATAGGAGGCTGGTATATTTCCTGTGTATTGTACTAAAATAGACATGACTAGATTTACTTAAAAGATAAATTCAATGAAGTAACTGATATATTTTAAAAATATTTTTTCAAGTATTTTGAATGAAGGAAAAGAAGTATTAGTCTTTTAAGAATAAATTACTAGATTCACTACAGTTTCTATGTACTTTTTAAGTCATAAACAATGATACCAAGTGAAATAAAGGAAATCTATTTAATTGAAACCCCACCCGTGAAAAAAAAGTTATGCAACCTGATCTAATATTTAAATATCAATTCTTTTTTTAAAAAACAGCATGAATAAGAATGCAAGGTATATATTTAACTTCTTCAATTATAATTTAGAAATTTTTACATATTGCTTTTTATAAGATTTATAGGCTAGGGATTATTACATCAGGCAACTAGGTTTTGTTCATGCCATGAATTGAAAAGAAGGAAAACTGACTTTTGTTAGATGGTTTAAAACAACCATTTCACAAAATCTTATCTGCTATTTTACCCACTTAGTTCAAATCATGAGTATTTTATTGGTTTTTAAACATTTTAAGGTGATTTATTTCCTCAAAATTAGAAAGGTAGAGAAAGGGTCTGATGAGTTACTGGAATATATAGTTATGGACTATCTATACACACTGTTATAAAAAATAAGGAAATGACCAGTAAAGCAAGATTTGAGACCTGATTCTTAGCAAATTATTAGTTGTGTGATTTTGGACAAGAATCTTTTTACCTCAGTCTCTTCTCTTACAATAAGAAGCTAGGGGTAGATGACAGCTCAGCCATTTGACAGTTCTGAGATTCTTATCAGAAAAAAGAAATAACCACCTCTCTCTCTCAAATCGTGCTTCTGTTATAATTCTCTTCTACACCTCCATCCCCATGGTGAGCCAGAGGTTAATTCTACTGGAGTATTCAACTGCTCTAAATTTAGCTCTCCCACTTGTGAATTTTCCTGCTTTCTTAAAATTCTTCTTAATAAAATGGGCATTTTGTGTTTTGAGGCATATTTCTGGATAATCCCAATCCAAACACGAATTGTAAGTAGGAATTCTAACTCTACCTTCCTCTGCACTGTAACATTTGACTTCAACAACTGCAGGTGAGTCTGAAGATTTCATGAGAATTTTCACACAAAATCTGGAATTCTTTGAGAAATAAAGATAAATAAATGAAACAATTGTAAACCCAGAGGCGAAAATTGAAGACAGTTCAGAGGATGAAAAAAGATCACTTCTATAACGTGTAACTGGGACTGAAGAACTTTGAAAACTACAGTGGTAGAGTGTGTGTGTGTTTGTGTGTTTGTGTGTGTGTGTGTGTGTGTGTGTGTGTGTGTGTGTGTGTGTGAAGGTTTATGAGGGGTGCTTAAGGTGATTATTTGGTTGGGTGAAGTCAGGAACAATGTGTATCTAAGAAAGCATCACCTCAGACCAAGGAGTTCTAGTTTTCTGGTTCTAAAGGGACCTAGCTTTATTACTATTTTTTTTTTTAAAACTCATTTTTCATTTTAAATTGAAGAAAACAGTCCATCTTTTTAAAACATATTACAATGTAATACAGATGCAGAAGATGGAAGGCCAGGAGAATATCTGTTTTAGAAGAAAAAAAGAATGGAAAATAACAGAAAACTTAAACCCACCAAAAAAATTTAAACAGCAAACACATACTTTTTTTTTTATGATTTCAAGTAAAAGAATATAATATATATATCACTTTATAAATAAACTGAAAGGACAAATATTTCAAGTACCAACTGAAAAAACCCTCTTCTAAATTGTATATTGATGAAATGGTAAATCTCAAGTATATGCCATAAAATGTGCATTTTATTATGCATTCCCAGGTATATGTATGAAATAATAACATACCATTAAGCAATGAGTGCTTCTAAGTAAATACAACTTATCATGAAATTGACCTGATCTTTTCAACAGGTGTATTTCAGTAATGAGCACTTAAAATTTATTTTATCATAGAGATAAATTAAAATATGTTGTGGGCTTTTATGCAAGTTAAGAAAATGTTAAATGATGGTATGTTGTTTGTGGCCATTCCTTTCACTGTACTCTGAGCTTCTCAAAGGCTGAAACGTGGAACTTCTATGAGTGTGTGATTGAATGAATACCTGCAGTGTTGCCAATCCTGGCTCATTTAACCAAAGACATTTTGTCGAGAGTATTTCTTTTATTAATCATAAATGAGAAGGGGGAAAGTGAAAAATGAATGAATATTCAAGTAGAAGTATTTTCATGTATAAAGCTATTTTTAAATCCATAATAACTATGTATGTTCTAATACTTTTATTAAAAATGTCATTAAATGCAAGACATGTAGACATGTGCACAAATATCTATTTCCTTTGTTTTCTTCTTTCTTCACATGCTAAGTAATTTTGGGTCATTTTTATTTATTGCTTTTTTGGTTTGACTTAAGCATAATGGAAATATTCTAAAATATAAACAAACTCTGGCAGAAAGGAAGATATTAGGGCAACAATCAAATTCACTTTTAAGTTGTAAGCTCTGAACACAAGAAAAATCATTTTGTGAGTCTGTAAATCTTTGTTATATAAACCACTGTAGGGGATTAACACTGCAGTATTTTTAAGATCTATTACTGTTCTATCATCTTCAAAATCAATTTGAATTCTAAAACGCATTTTAAAAATTACCTAAAAATGGTGATTGATGTTTCTTAAAATTCATGTAACGTCCATGTTAATCAGTTCAAGTTACTTATTTGAAATTATTTCATTAATTTAGATTTCAATGCCTATTATTAACATTAACCATATATACACAAACATGGATAAGGAATTTGATTTTGTTCAAACATTAATGTGTGTGTGTGCGTGTTTGTGTGCACGCGCGTGCGTGTTTGGAACAGGCAGCCTATGACTTTATTTTTATGTTAGAGAATCTTTACTAGTGTAACCTGAGAACGTGTGGTATTACTAGCAGAAAATCAATTGGAAGGTAGTAGATTTCACGCTGGTGCCAGTGTTTAATGTTAGAAAATTCACCATATCACACAGATGTGATAGAGGGAATTCAACCATTAGTTGGAGGTTTGGAAAAGATGATCTTTAACTGTTCTGTCAGTATGCTTCTAAAACTTATAATCATAAAACATCTCCTGGCCTCAAATTTCTTAATTGAAAATTAATAAACTCCTCACTACATAATCTCAAGAGTCATATACCTATAATTTTATAACCATATTTTTAAATTCTATTTCATTGCTACATATAGACAATATGTAATTTTGCAGAACTTTTTTACCTTTGAAAAAGAAAAAACAGACATGTTTAGTATTATGGAGAACAGTTTTTCATTGGAAAAATCTATTCCAGATTTCTATAGGATTCTAGTAAGATAACAATTGCATTACTTATTAAGTGTTACCTTTCATTTTCTACTGAGGTTATATTCTAACACAATAATAAAAATGAAACAATGCAATATTGTTTATTATTGTAAACATCCAAATTTGTAGCGTTTATTTTATAATAATTTATCTTGCAAGTGTCCGTAGCTGTATTATAAATTGATGATTAAGTCAGATTACAATGCTTCCAGAAAGTAAAGCACTCTTCTGAGAAAGTAAGGTATTTTTATCTTATTGATTTGGTGGGGTGGGGGTGGAGGGAAGGGGGAGTTACTTTTGCTTCATCTTAACTTTTCAAATGTACGATAATACCTTTGTCTGCTTTTGTTCTGTGTTTGATATCATGGTTTCTATACGGGGTATAAAATTTTAATTCTTTATCTTGAATTAATTACGATCCTATTTTTATCTTTACACTCAATAAATAAACTACACTAATAAAATTCCTTTGGGTTTTATTTTGGTTATTAAGGGGTGCCTAGGTGGCTCAGTCCATCACACATCCGACTTTGGCTCAGGTCATGATCTCTTGGTTCATGGATTCAAGCCCTATGGTGGGCTCTGTGCTGACAGCTCAGAGCCTGGAGCCTGCTTCAAATTCTTAGTCTCCTTCTCTCTCTGCTCCTCCCCTGCTCTCTCGCAAAAATAAATAAAAACATTAAAAAACACCCTAATATGTATGGGGTGTCTGATTTAGAGAATATAGCACATATCACTATTGACAGTAGATTCATTTCCGTCAGTACTAAGAAATATAACCAATCATCGGCTAGGAATTTAATTACAGATCAACTGAACGTTAAAGAATGGTGTGTTATTTGTGGCATTTCTCCCATGCGGCTAGGTGTTGGGAGACCTGTGTTCTAGTCCCAAAACACAGGGGACAAGTGGTTTAACTTCTCTATTCATTTTTAAGAGATTCATTCATTTATCTAGGTGAAGAATTTGGACCAAAGGGAGAAGGAAAGACTGATGTATTCTCAATTCTATCCCCAAATTCAAAATATATTCAGAGATTATACAAGTACTGAACTACGTTAAGAGAATACATTGTTTGTTTAAAAGTGAATGGTGGCTCCATGCAACATTGAAATTTAACACCTTTTTTTCTAAATCCTCTAGTGTCAACTTATTTAGCATGACGGCTGCTAATTGGTCATTCCTTCCACTTTATCCTTGGAAGAAGAAAGATGGGGACACTATACTGACACCAGGTAGTATTCTTGCAGTGTCTCCTTTACCATCTTTCATGTAAGACTTACCAGTGGATACAAATTTCTGCAAAAATAATTTTGCATTATAAATATTTCTATAGAAATTAGAGGTATTTTGCAATTAGGTCATGTTTCTGGATTATACACTATAAAGGCATAATAGAAAATTCAGCAACATATTAGTAAGTTGCTTATGAATCTTTGTAAAAAGGATTTTACTTCACAATAATTTAAAAGAAGAGAAATAATACTGGCCACCCCTTGATGAAAAAGGCAGTGATGTAACTAAGTGTGTTCAAAAGCACTTAAAAACTCATTTATAGAGACTTATGTATTAAGCATATGCAAGATTCAAACTATTCTCAAATTTAAAGTGATGGATCTGGATTAAATTTAGTAAGAAACTATACATATATTTTATTCTGTAAACCTACCATATTATCCCTTTTAAAATTACTAGGAATAAATATGGTTCAGACACTCCAATTTTCTAAATCCCTAAACTTTGATTTTTGCTACTCCGCTAACTTATGGCTAGCACTTTATCCTGCATATAAAGTGTATAAATATAAATTTATGTGTTGCCCAATTTTTAGTTGAAAGAAAATTTACAATTATATATTGTACCACTATGCTTAAATTCTACAACAAATTTCAAGTATTGGAACATAGCAAGAGTTTAACAAATGTTAGTTATTTTTATTATTGTTGTTGCCAGTTATAATGCTAAGAACTAATCAGTTTCAGAGGCTAATACAATTGGGGCTGCAATATTCTAAAAAAATAAATTAATTAACTATTCTGTGTTATGTCTTTTTCACTGTATGGACATGGTAGGTACATAAGTTTATGTTAAATCATCTACTTTCCCTGGATTTCTAACTTAAATTGTTAGATGTGTATCTTCCTACATCCTTTAACCAAAAGAGTAAATTTAATAAAAAATATATAGACACATCCCTAGATATATGATCATACTCGTTTTTATAAACACAGGTATACTAATTCAGCATATTTAAGGCATCCTTGTGACAGGCCCATTTCATTTTCACTTTTACAAAAAAAAAAAAAAAAAGATTCTTAAGCTATAGGTCTAAAAGTTTTAATGAGATCAACCTAGACCTTAGATATTTGAAATCTTATTTTTCAATCATTTCAGATTGAGAATAAAAGTATAATTTTTTTTAACTTGGAAAATTAAACAGAGTGACCAGAGTGGAAAAGACACATCGTACTTTATAAAAGCAATTTGCTAATTTTCACAGGTCTTCTGACTTAAATTAGTTTTGTTGCTTTTTACTTGATACACTGGATGGACTAAATAATTGGTTGAAGAAAATCACACAACTAATTACTGGATAAGGACTCTAAAATTTGATATGGGCTTTCTTCTCTCCCAGAAATGGAACAAATTCAGGAATCCAAAACACTGGTATAGATACCAGCAGACGCATCTGCATTGCCTGGCGTAACAGGTCTTACAGTTATGGTATGCTGTAAAATGTCAGCATTATAAAAGAAATGTGGAATTTTTTATATTCTCTTTAGGGATTCTTATAACTGGCATAATAAAAGTCACCATATGAGAAGACTAACCAATGGTGAGTTCACAGACATTTTTAACACTTTTAAAACTGTCTCAACCTTTGTTTTCATCTTTTTTTTTGATAGTTTCAAATGAAATTTTTATTATCTTTAGTCCTACAATTAAATATTAAGATCCACTCCATTCATTTAACTAGCCCCCCCCTTTTTTTGGATATATTCTTTGAATAGAAATGATTTTCTAGTTGTTTGGTTTGTAATTTCTGTTCTCTTTTCATAAATTCATTTTATTAAGGATAATATAGCTAAAAGTATCAACATTAAAAAAATAACTTTTTTTTTTTTTTTTTTTTTTTAGTGGGACGGTTAGGATAGCCCTGGTTTGCGAAGGGATGCCTTAGGAAATACAAAGATTAGGCAAAACTTCTCAAATAATATCAACAAAAACATATATATATATATACATGTATATATATATGTGTATATATATATATGTATATATATACATATATATATATATGTATATATATACATATATATATATATCTGCAGGTTTATAAAAAAACTTTTTCTTATGCAAAATAAAGTAATTTTGTGTCCCATATTTGTTTTACACTTAACAGCACAGATCACTTATATATACTACAATGCCTTCCAATAAGAAACTAATTGGGAAAAAGCAACTGTTTGAATAATAATGACCACAGTTAATGAATATCTTCAGACTGAAGCAGTGGTATATATTCTTCCACTACAAATATCACTAGTGCGGTGAATAATTTCAAGTAAAAAATCCAGTATTTGAAACCGGTAACAATATTACTTTAATCGGTAACAATATTTCCTCATCTCTCTGATTTCAGATTATTATATTTTATCTAACTTCTTTACTGGAAGCCTTGGTATCGCTACCTGGAATCTGCCTAAAACAAGCAAAGGTGGGCTGGAGGAGTTGTATTTGATGCAGAGTTATTCTGCTAAAGAAATGATGTTAAGGAAGCAAACAACTGGTCATCACCCATCTATGTTGTATATTATCTACATGCCTTTCCAGCTCTATCCTCTTCCTTGTTTTTTGTGCCAAAGATCGATCTGAATAGGCTACATCCCGCCACACAAATTGGGGCATCGTCTAGCAGTGCTGGCATTAACTAGAGCCTTATTACAAAAGCAAATTACCCAGCCTTACCCTTGACCTACTGAATTAGAATTTACGGTTTAATAAGATTCCCTGATGACCCTTACACGCGTTTAACTTTGTGACGCACTGGATTGCATCAACAGATGCTCTTATCTTCTGGAGTATTCCAGCAGGATGGAGGGACGGAGGAAAGTTAGATCAGGTTTATTCTGCAGGGTCTCTCACCATTAATTTGATTGGAGTTGACTAGGATCCTTAACTGAAGGTCACTAGTTTTTTGTTTAATGCTAGTCTGATATATGTATCTCTGTCCAACATCTCCCTCCAGTCATCCCAGTGGGTCAGCAATGGTGAAGCCTAACCATGGCTATTCTGTATTAAAGCATCATCCCTTGTGGTTTCTTCACATCTACTCATTTAGAAATAATCCTTTTGTAAATAAACCTTCCTTGAATTATCCCACGTTCCACTGTTTCTCAATGGACTCTGATGGATACGCCACTGGTACATGGAAATCATTAGAGATTTCTCTCAACCATCGCGTACCATGCTTATAACCACTCTTACACTTCAAAAGGTAACATTTGAGTAAAAATATGAGTGGCTGTTGCTCATAACTCTACCATTAGTTGCTTACTTAATTTCTAGGGAATTTTTTAAAGATCTAGATCACATATCTACTCTCTTCTAGCAATTATCTGCTCAAGAAGCACAGAGAATTCACAAGGATAAGGTAGATAAAAAGATAAGTGTGTTGGCTGTACTGAAGTTAGAGAGTAACTGAATTAAGGGTAAACTGGCAAACAAAAATATATGAGGTAAATAGAAACACAAGATGAACTGAATGCTACACATTGCTTTGGCATAATTTATATATGAGATCAGTATGAATAGTGCTAAATAGAGCTGTATATATTAGCTGTTTCCATAATTCTCTATCAATATTCCATTAAACCATATATATTTATTTCTAAGGAAATAACCTAAGAAATTTAAAACTCTGTGCTAATTATTTGCTTAATTTGTTCACCTGTTTTTACCTTATAAATTTTTTATAGTATTAGAGCATATTTTCTTCCTATACAGGCTCCAGAAGTGGGCAGTGTCATTTATTGCTTGTATATCTAAAGCACAGACACTGTATGCCTACTGTGTTTTAAACCCCAAAATATCCATTCAAAATGGGATTCTTTTCCTCCTTTCCACAGGTGTTAAAAATGGAGAAGCACTAAGCAGATTGCCCAAGGTCATACATATGTTAGTTCAAAACGTTCATTCATTTGACTCTGATACATTAGTCCTAGCATCTATACCACCACTATGAATAACACCATTCCATATATTAAATCAGAACTCTGAAGTGTATATCCCAGAACACCACAATAGATGGGGAGAGTGCATCCTATCCTCATTTATTTTTTAATGCAAAGCATATAATAAAATACTTAAGTCGTCAAGAATATCTTAAGTATGTTTTACTTTAATACAAAGTAGAACTGGATTCATTAACTTAAAATTGAATAAAGATATTGATTATTTACTGAGAGTGCCAAGTTTAATTCTATGGCTTGAAGGCTCTTAATACTTTATTTTAAAGATGTGAACAGATGAATAAAAAAGGTGTATCACAAGCCAACTGCTATATGAGATTCAAATCATCATGTCATCTTTTTAGTAAAAACCATCTTTGGCTGAATTCCTTTCTAATGGAAAGTTCAGGAGAGTTGATAAACTTTTTTTTTTCTTAATGCATGCCTTATAAATGAAGAATTTCTAACCTCTCTGAGATCTAGATAAAAATCAATCTAGAAATTTGTCACTTTAACACCATTTGGATTGAAAACGAAATGCCATCTGAAGAATATTTTAAACAAAGAAAAATCAAGCATCAACACTGAAAAGCAATAGTCCATGATTTAGAATACAAATGATGTAATTGTGAAGAGAAAAATATTCTATGCAATGCACCCCAAACCTAATACCACGCTGTTCTGCCATATATGAAGGTTCTGCTCTTCCTAAAATTGTAAAACTTAATTGTGTGATTTCACTCTGTGCACAGCAGGGCCGCCATATGCTCTAGAAAACTACATGCAAGGGAAGCAGCTTGTTGCAAAAGTGGGTGAAAATGCCCTGAAATAATTCTGAACAAGATAAAAATGTCTCTAACATAGGACCATTTCTTCATACTCCAAAAGACAGAGGAGTTCACTTTGGCACCAACTTTGAGCACAAATAGAAAGTCTAGCCCCTTCAAAATATTGTAATGAGGGAGAAGATTTAAAAGTCACAAACATCTTGGGGTGCCTGGGTGGCTCAGTTGGTTGAGTGTCTGACTTTGGCTCAGGTCATGATCTCCCAGTTTGTGGGTTCAAGTCCCATGTCAGGCTCTGTGCTGACAGCTCAGAGCCTGGAGCCTGCTTAGGATTCTGTGTCTCCCTCTCTCTCTGCCCCTCCCCCACTCACGCTCTGTCTCTCTCTCTCTTCCTCAAGAATAAACATTAATTTTTTTTTTTAAGTCACAACCGTCAAATTTACTGTGACCATTATTCACAGGTAAAATAATGAACTCTGGTAACCATTTGGGGAAATCAGTTACACACAAACCATTTTCATCTTCAGTCTTTAAAGTTAAGCTTTCCTTTTTAACCAGTGTAGGCCATATCATCTACCTTCGTTTGCCCATTCTATAAAAGTGAGAAATAGTATGTTATAAATAATAATCTACCAAGGTACGTGATTAACGATTACTGGTGAGCATAACAATGGGGTTGAAATCTGAAAAAAAATAGCATTTCTGAAGACCATTGTTTTGAGGTGATAGTTCCAATTAACATGGAAAGAAAAATGCCTCCTAAGATATGCTCAAAGGAATATAAAAACACAGGGTCATCAGAAAATCTTACAATCTCTGCAAAGGAATAACTCAAAATCATGGCTTGAGGAGTAGCATTGGATAAAAATGTTAAAATGGTTACTTGCAAATTTGTCATTTGTGGAAAACAAAAATTGTCATTGTTTCATATTGTCATAAAGGTCCTCAGGCATTCAGGGTATTTTTATCTAACACCTTTTTAAAATACATAAACCTGTTATCAAGTAAATTCTAACATTTTGTTTTTTCTCTTCTTTCTCTCTAAGAGCAACTTAACAAAATATAAAATAATTAGAAATATAAAAATATATTTACTGGTATGAATGACATAGTTTTGACACTTACAAATGTAATGAAATGTGGTAATGGAATAGAAAATGAGGATGATATTCAATAAATAATTATGTATTTAAATAATAGATTGGTACATTTCTAGACATGGATTTTTAAATTGCTACAAACATCAATACTGAAAAAAACTTTCCACAAAATAATATAATTAGGAAAAATTCAAGAGAACAATGAAAAAAATGACAAGATATTGATAAAGCATGCAATAGCCAATATTTATATGTAGTACACTAACCTAAATGTTAGTAATTCCCTATATGTTAAACATGTACACCTACTTGACCAATATCAAAGTACTTCCATTAAAAAAAAAAACAATAATGAATATAATACATGAAAGCGTCTTACAAGGATCATATGTAACCAGATAATTTTTAAAAAGTTATAAACTCTCTGTTCTGTTATTATTTACGTTAAACATTCATGGAAATCAATACGTCACTTAGTTTCATGAAGGACCTGGGAATTCAAGCGGAGAAATGCAATTTTGCCATTTATTAAAATAGAAGAATGCTTAATTATTCAGTATTCACTCATGACAATTTTTGATTTGGTAATCAAATTTTATATCCTTCTTTTCACTGTTTGGCTTCCATCTATCAGTTAGTCTTTCAGAGATGAAAAATGGTAAGTAAAGGGAAACTAAACTTTATGGTTTTTCTGTTATTAATAACGCATTTTAAAATATCTTGTCAAGGTATAAAATTTAGGACAAAAATTAAAAGTAATAAATGAGTTAAACTTTGACATGGAAATGCTTTCATCATTTATCCATACGTTTATTGATCTTTCCAGTGAAATCATAACTAACATGATCGGCTCAGTCATTGTAAGAATTGACAGAGTTAATGATTGTCATCAAGTTGATTCAGAAAACCCATCTGCCCTAAAATATTCTCTCCACTCATGAATTTCCCCCCATTAAAGTCATTCTTACAGCATTAAAATTGGGCTTTCCCTATATCATCTGAGATAGCTTATCAATGTTGGAAACATGTCAAGTGGAGAAGATATCTTGAAGAGTGGACAGAGAGCAGGTACTGATTGGTATGTGTTGCTCTCTCCATCTTAATCATCCTCATGTAAATTCTTGCCATTCAGCACATCAACATAACCTGTAGTCCCGTTAGAAGTGCAGAATCTCAGATCCCACCCAATCCCACCAAATCACAATCTGCACTTGAACAAGACTGCCAGGTGATTTGTATTCACAGGGAAGTTTGAGAACCATAGTCTACAACTTAGTCTCCCAGTCTCTATCAACTGTTATTTGCAACTTTGCATACATTACTAATCTATCTGCCTACTCCTGTTTAATTTTTTTTTAATTTCTTATTGAAATAACATCTGAAAGAAACATACATTAGATAATATCACTGCTAAAGACCCTGCTAAAGACCACCAATGGCTCCTGTCTCATTTCTATTAATATAAAATTCTCTATCTGGGCCCCTGAGCCTACATGATCTGTAGTTTCCACCAATTTCCCACCTCATTTCCATCCCTCTCCTCCTTGTCCACTGAACAGCAGCACACTGGGTTTTCCTTTTCTCAAGTAAAATTCAAACTCCTTCTGGCTATTTTCTTTATCTGATATGCTCTCTATTCCATCTTAGCATAGCTGCCTTCTTCCATGTTTAGGTCTCAGTTTAAATTTTACCTCCTCAAAGAGGCCTTCCTGTCCTTCCAAACAAAGGTAGTCACCCATATATCACACAGTCTGTTTTAATATTCAGCACAGTCCTTGCTACCATCAGGTTTTTGTTTATTTGCTTGTTCTCTTTTTCTTCTCACTTGAATATAAACTCAGTGAAGCACGGTCTACTCAGTTTTGTTCAATGTTGTTTACTCAAGAACTGGAAGAAAGTCTGATGTGTAAGTAACCTAGTAAACATTTGTTGAAGAAAGAAACACATAGGGAAGGAAGGAAGGAAGGAAGGAAGGAAGGAAGGAAGGAAGGAAGGAAGGGAGGGAAGGAGGAAGATTGGCAGGGGAGGGGAGGGAGGAAGGTTGGTTGGTTTGTTGTTAAAGAAAAGAAGTGAGAAAAGAAATAGATTGGAAGAAAGAAATGAAAGGAAAAATAAAGACAGAAAGAAAATACAAAAAGGAAGGAAGGAAGGAGAGGAGAGGAGAGAAAAAGGAAATGAAAAGAAAAAAGAAAAGGAGATACTGAAGAAAGTAACCCTGTCATCTTAAACACAGACTAAAAAGCTAGAATTAGATCCTCAAGTGGAGAGGTTTTAGAATTCAAGGCATATAGGTAGGCATTGAGCTCTGGGAGAAATGTACACGTGGCTGATCCCTTATCTATTGAAATAAGGGGAGAGCCAATCTCCAAATTCCTTGGTATGAGTGCTTGCTACATCTATGCTTATTTTAACATTGGCTATACAGTCAGATAACGAGAAGGATAAGTACATTTCAACTCAAACATCAAGAGGAAATAGAAGATGATGATAAATACATTTAAATAATATATATCTGGATAGTTATAGACAGGATTAGAAGGGACAGTAAGAATCATATTATCAATATACTCTTTGATGCTTAAATGTTTATTAAATACCTAATTTGTCCATCAAGTATTCTTGAATATAGGGCCACCTGGGTGGCTCAGTTGGTTGTGCAACCGACTTCAGCTCAGGTCATGATCTCACAGTTCGTGAGTTCGAGCCTCGCGTCGGGCTCTGTCCTGACAGCTCAGAACCTGGAGCCTACTTCAGATTCTGTATCTCCCCTCTCTCTACCCCTCCCCTGCTCATGCTCTGTGTCTCTCTGCCTCTAAATAATAAATAAATGTTAAAATTCTTTTAAAGCATTCTTGAATATTTTATTAGTGATTTGGTAATTTACTGCTTCCTGAAGCACACAATCTATATTTGAACAAAACTCAATGTTGGAAGTCTTCTTTATAATAAACTATTGTGGATCTCCCTACGGTTCCATACACCAAGTTCTACAATCTATGACTGAACAAATTTGATCTCTCTTACATATAACAACACATCACACTTTGGAAGACAGCTGTGACTCAAACACATTCACCTATCATCCTCATCCTGTAACAATTCTCTGAGACAGGACAGAGAATTTTTCTCTGCAGTTTTATCCCTACAACTTTTCCTTTAAAATAAACACCATATTATACTTCTTTTGAATTTATCACATGCTTAACAAAGAGATAATATGTTCAATAAAACCCTATTATTTGACGGACATATATCAGTATCCATAAAGATCTAAGAACCGATCTATAAATTAATGTCTTCAATGGCTATTGTTTATGAAGATTACAAAATTGTTTTATATTTGCAAAACTATACTCTCTAAGACTATTAATAGAAAATTTGAAAACAGTATTAGTTGCTTGCAAGCTGTTGAAAATATTAAAAATTCTATGTGTGGCCAAATAGCCTATTAATGGAAGGCACATAGTAGGAACTCAAGAACTACTACTTTAATACAATAAAATTTTTGTCATAGTACAGTTTGGGGTTTTTTTGAACAATGTTGTTACATATCACAAAATTTGATATCTGAAATAAACTAGAAATTTCAGTTTTTCTGATAGTCTGTTTTCCCTTTTTGTTAAGCAATGTAAATCTGAGATGAGCTACCTTGAAAAAAGTAATAATGCTTTTGTTTAGATTAAAACTGCTGACCTAAAATTAAGTTTTATGCTGAATTAATCATTCTTACCTTAAAGGTGAAAATAATTAAAAAAAAAAAGTGTTCAGGTCAAAAACTTATGATTAAAACAGGCTTTCTTTTAGGCGGCTGTTATGAAGGGGGGGAGTCTACATCATATTCAATTTTAGTTAAACATAATTTCATATTACTTTATAAACCAAACTAGAGCTCTGTTTGATCTTTTGACATGATTAAACATACGATCAAACATACTTTGGAAGAACTGGCTACACTATGTCAACATAAACAGCAGCAATGGCCATAAAATGCTCATAACACATTTGACTCAACAACATGTTATAATCATCTAAGTTAATATTCCACTAGGAAGAACAATAAAGGAGAGCCTATAATTATATACAGATATATGGTAACTCTTCCAGAAGAAAATATCTACATTTTATACTTGAAAACAACAACTACCAATGCTGATCATTAACAGCTGGCAAAACTTGCCTACGCATTTTAAAAAAACAAATACTCTCCAATATCAATATAAAAGAAAAAATATTAAATTAAATCATGTGGAACAAAATACATTTTAATGATTATTTTTAAATGGTGTGACTATAAACTTCTTGAGGAAGAAAAACCAATTGTGCTTATCATCTATATTACTTTAACCTTAATATCATCTAATACAAAGCTGTGCATACATTAGGCCCTTATAAATCTTAAATAAATGAAAGAATGAATGACTACTACTCTAGCAACATGAACTAGCTTTTCATACATGCTCTTGCAGACCACAATTTTCTCTACAAAATATTGATGTTGTATTAGATGAATCCGAAATATCCCAGATAATTCTAAAATATGTAATTCTAGAAGTACAGGATACTCTCCTTGCTACTGTTTTAAGTATATTATCACATAGGTCCTGCTACTTTAAGTCAATTTTGAGTTAAAATCTCCTAGGGCTATATAATTTACTATAGGGTTTAAGGATTATTGTAAAAGGTGCTTTAAGTAAATATTAATAAATAATTTCAAAAGAGCTTATACTTAAGGCAAAAATATTCTGGTGAAATTTAAAATATCACTAGATATTATTAGATTATCGACTTTTAAACATCTAGACATTTTTAAACTAAAATTATCAATTGTTTTTAGATTATTCCTATGAATGTCAACCCCCATCAAGTATAGTTGAATACTTCCTTTATTTTGGTATAGATTCATGATATTTCTACTTAGCACAAGTATCTATGAAAAGCATTTTCAATGCATCTTTGTGATATAAACACAATTGATTAGTTTGAAACTTTTATTCCTATTTCAAGAACTAGTTCAAATATACCCTGTGCAGGCTTCCTTGACTTTCTACATTCAGAGGTAGTTATTTTCACTCCTTACTTCATAGAATATCAAAAATATTGTTCTGATAGTGTTTCTCACCAAATTTTTACAAATTACAAACCTGTAATTATTATTTTTTTAAGTTATATAGACTACCTGATGGTATAGCCTGCATCCTTCATTGTTATACCCTTACTATCCAGTCCAATGTCATGCACATAGCAAGAGTTAAAACATAGTTGGTGAATAATAAAAATAACAGCAATTTGTATGTGTTGAACATACCTCAGCAACTGTGCTAAATTTTTTCACAAAGCTACCTATGATGCAGGTATTCTCCATTACTAAGAAGTTGAGCTTGGAGAGTTGAGGTTATTACTCAAGACAAGATACGATAGCTAACAAGGGGTAAGTGTCCACTCATTCTCATTGTCTGACCTCAGAACTAACTAGCGATGGTGGGCAGTTTGGCTTTACCTTTTCACTGGGAGAAAATACCTTAGTTTATTTTAGCATTTCCATCCAATACCATGTTTAATCTTCACAAAAACCCTAATGTAATACTATTATACTCTTTTACAAATGTATGGAAATTGAGCTCAGATAGTTCATGTGACCTGCACAGGGTCTCACACATAGTAGGTGGCAAAAGTGGACTAAAATCCAGTCAGGTAAAACTCAGTTCTCCTTCTTAGAACTATTGGATGCTAATACTACAGGAAACTGTAGTATTAATAACAGTTTCAAGATGATCTAAACCAACATTGTTTATTAGTATTCTGTTTTTTACTTTTTATTTCAGTGTCAAGAGACTCTTTTTAGACAGAGAAAATTGGAAAGCATTTTCTTTTACTGAGAACAAGTAGAAAGTTAAAAAAAATTAAGAACATAATTGAAATTAAATTACTGATATTTTAACTATAGTGTAATAGGAAAACTAATTGGAATAGTACTGTATCGAGAATTGAAAATATCTTTGATAAACATTCTAAGTTTGTTTCGAATTATTCATTAATTGTTCATGTTACTTATAATAAAGTAACTAGCTATGCTGATTTATCATAAGTTAATACATAGATTTTGAGGCCACACACAAGTGTACTAAGTACCAAATACTATGTGCAATTTCAATGTCCATGCCTTCTTTGCATTTATAGTGATATTGATGCAAACTGTACATATTGTAATTGTCGCAGATTATTGAAAATGGTTAACTTAGGAGCTACTAATCATCAAAAGATATCATAAAGGGGCGCCTGGGTTGCTCAGTTGACTAAGCATCTGGCTCTTGATTTCAGGTCAGGTCATGATCTCACGGTTAGTGGGATTGAGCCCTGCACCGAGCTCTGCACTGACAGTGCTTAGCCGGCTTGGGATTCATTCTCATTCTCATTCTCATATTCATTCTCTCTCTCTCTCTCTCTCTCTCTCTCTCTCTCTCTCTCTCCCCCCTCACCTCCTCCAGTGCTCTCTCTCTCTCTCTCTCAAAATAAGTCAATAAACATTTTTAAGAAGACATAAAATGAAAATGTAATTGTGAATAAAGAAAAATTATGAAAAATATTAAATTATCATACAGCATAAACTAGTATGGACTGTATACCTCAAAGGAACCTATGCCATCACAAGCTATCATATATAGGATTTAAATGGTAATAACTTTCAGCAAAATAATATCCATGGTATAACATTAACATTTATTCATGTGATATTTGTTGACTTTATAGCTTTCTTGTGTTTAACTGTAAAATTCCTTTGTTTTTATAATTGGATAAGGTCTATAAACAAGGCATTTATATCTAGTTTCATGTTGTGAAATTTGAAGTGGTATAAAAGCAATTTATTGTTTGAATTCATGAGAATATCATTGGCTTTTAGGAATTAAAAACACTAGTATTTTTAGAACTATGACAAAATGAAGTAGTTATCTTTATTTTAATACTAAAATGTATAGATATATGAATATATTGTAAAACACAGTTTTAAGTTTTCTAAGAAATTTAGGCAAATGCTTTAGCTGGTCCGATCTTAGTCATTAATTTAGCAAATAGTATTTAAATTCATCTATGGTTCAGAAGCTGCTCTAGGCACTGGGAATTTAGCATGAACCAGACCCACTCACTCCTTACTTCACAGAGGTAAATTTTACAGGACAAGTCATAGGGCTGGTGATTACAAACACAAGAAAAGTACAGAGTACAATGCTGAGTTATAACAGAAAAAAAAAAAAAAAACTAACTTTCCTGGAGGTGAAAATTTAAGTTAAAATTTCTAAAGGGAATTAGAATGATCTGGTTGCAAGAATGAAAGGAATGGTTCATCAAAGTGGCTTCAAGTAGAAAAGAACATGGTGTGTTTGACACTAACAGAATTTCTGTTTGGCTAAAAAAAAAAAAAAAAAAAAAAAAAAAAAGAGTAACTGTGAGAGTCACACAGGATGGATATGGGGATAGAGACAAAAGCCAGACCATGGAATTTTCTGTAGGACACCACCAAACCTTGGTTTTATTACTAAGGTTGTTGAGCAGGTTTTAAAAGGTAATTCTGACTACACTGCAGAGAATGGAATAGAAGAATGAAACCTAACTTGTTTTCTCTAACATATCTAGAAAAATTAAGGATTTAGTTTTGCATTATGTTTACAGACTCATTTAAAATGTCAACGAAATGACTCACTGTCTGCATAAACCCCATAACTACTCGAGTACTTGAATCGCTATGAGCTTTACAAAACTTTCCTTCTACTACCTCATGGGTTTCTCTGTATCTTCCACTCTATGCCAGTCTCTTGAAGGAAAGGGTCATAGATTATTTATCTTTCCTTCCTAGAACAGAGCATGGTACTCAGTAGGCATTCCAGGCATGTCTGGTGAGGCGGAATTATTTTTAATGAAAGAATAATGCTTTGGGGCACCTGGGAGGCACAGTTGGTTGAACGTCTGACTCTTGATTTCAGCTCAGGTCATTATCTCACGGTTATGAGACTGAGCCCTGCGGGCTCTGTGCTGAGGGTGGAGCCTGCTTAAGATTCTCTCTCTCTTCCTCTGTCCCTCTCCTCCTTGTTAGCATTCTTTCTATCTATCTATCTATCTATCTAAAAAGAATACTGCTTTGATGTTAGCCAATTCCAATCTGGAAATTTGGCCCTGCTAAGAGCTAGGTTTTTGAAGTCTATTTTACATCTGTAAAGTAGCTAAATATTGAGGGTTTTCAAAAATATCGACAGGCATAGGGTGATAGTTCTCTTTTATTTCTAACATTTACATTTTTTAAACCAAAATGTTAAAAAGCTTGAGTCTCAAATATAACTAGCTATCTGAAATCACTAAAACACTAGATTATTGAGGAGGAGTCAGAAGGACTAATTCTAATTAAAATAGAGATTTGATAAACATATAATAATTTAAGTCACTGAAATAAATGATAAGCGTAACACTCAGAATGTTTTCCATACACATGATTTAAACAAAAATAACTGACGAATATTTAATTCCAAAGTAGATGGCACTACTCAATGGCTACTACCTACAGAAACACTATTTCAGAAAGAATATGGGGAAGGATGAAACATGTATTAGCTCTAAAATAATTATTGTCTAAAAGAGAATTTGAGCACTGATTTGGAATTTACCAAGGAAGTAATATGCTTAATTAAAATGTACTTGAATGTAGCTCAGAAGTTTAGATTGAGTAATTTTCAAATCACTTTATTGAATTTAATAACTGACTACTCTTTATTCTCATTTCAATCTGAATTATTTTTCCTAGTTCTCTAAAATACTAATTTGTAACCTGAGCTTCTCGCATCACTTGATGGCAACTTTGGCTAAAGTAGTATTTGTTAATTAGTTGATTTATATAACAAACTTATGCTTGAGAATTACCCATCTTTCACTCAATAGGTGGTAAAATGATCAGAGTAGTTTGTCAATTCTAGCTCGTGAAATTTTCCACAGAGAGTGAAAAAACTAAATGGAAGGGTTTTTACCTTAATATTTTAATAATATTTACACTTTTTTATTTCCTGCTACTAAGAAAAAGTATCTATTTGATATAACAAATTATCAATTTTATCATGACTCTTACATTCTTCACTGGGGAAATACTCATGGTAAGGAAGTGAATCGAGAAGCAAGGTGATACTGATTTAATACTTTACAGGAGACTACTACGTGTTAAGAATTCAGTTTATGATGCTTATTAAGGAGAATAAAAGTACATTCAGTATGAATTTTGATGGAAATGAGCTTTTGAAATATTTCCATATGATTTTCAATCAGCTATATAAGATGTCTTGATTTTTGTTCTTAGTGTATATTAAGCACAGAATGCTTTCCATTACTTATATCATGTTCTGTATAAACCATGCCTACCCACACTACATCAACCATAACCAGCTTGGAGAATATATGACGATGAGTTGGAAATAGAGTTGGAGTAGGTATTTTTTACTTGAAACATGTTCAATTAATTAATATTTCCACTGATGCATATATTGATATAAATGAAATCCCTTTACTTTTTGACACTACATTGATTTTTTTTCCACAAACTGCTCGGTGAAACTTGCTACCAAGAAACAGAAAAATATGCTTGCTATGCTTCATAATTTTGTAAAAGGTAGGCTTATATTAGTCAACTAGAAAATTACCAATATATGATTTGGCTTTGTGGCAATTTTTTTTCTACAAAAGATTAGAAAGCAAAAGGATATTTAAATATAGAGCCATAATCTCAATGAATAGCTGTTACCTTTTCAAAATGAGAAATCTCAATACAATCATATAGATCAGGCTATAGTTACTTTAGAAATAAAAGAGCCAGCTATATAAAACAATCACCAGACAGAATGTTTCCATTTTGCCCAAATTATCTATTGTCTTAAGTGTTAATTAGCATCTGCGTAACATTAAGATTTCATGCAAATGCTGAAAATTATGACATAGGACAAATCATCAATGTGTAAATATGTACACTTATTGATAGAAACTGGCTACTTTATTTTCAAGTAATCTCAACATCATACCTGGCACATAATATGCAATAGATATTTAGTACTCATTTTTATTATCCTTTTTATGCATTCTTTCCTTTCTACATTTACCCCCACCCCCGCCCAGTATTTGCATTTCCCTCTGATTTGTATTTTTTAATTTCTGTGTTTTCAAATCATTCAGGGTTTGGCTATAACGATCTATATTTTGCAGCTACGCTTTTTCCTTTGGCTTCCTACATCTTGGCTCTCTTTCAGCTCATTCTCCAATTCGAATCGTTACCAAAACATAGCTTTGGCTGTAACTAAACGGGCACAAGTAAAATAACATCCAATACCTCTATGAGTAACAACTGCAAGCTCTTTAGTTCTTTCTATCTGTTCAGCATTTCGTGGTCTTCTCCTTGTACTTTGTGTATCTGCTTGATGAGGAGAGAGCCCGTCCTTGGATGTGTTGGGGTCCAGACCTGAATTTCTGAGACTCGAAACTTGCACTCGCTGTTCCTCAGAAAGTCTATGGATGGTGACAGCTGTAACACTGGATACAGTAACATCTGCAGGTGTGCTAGCAACAGCAATAGCACCAGTGGTAGTCCTGTTATGCTCCTCTAACTCACCAGTGGAGGTAGTGTGGGTCAATGTAGAAGAACCTGTGGGACACAGTAGCACTAGATGCTAACTTTTTCTTTTAAATTGTGTTTATTTTTTTTTTCTGATAAGTTTAATAAATTATATTCCCTTCTATTACCTTAAGGATAACCAACACGAAGAGGCAAAACACAAACACGCCCCTAAAATGTGAAGTAACCAGATCCAATGATTGCTTCGTATCAATCAACCTCTGAATAGGTACCACACACAAATATACCACATTTTCACTGTGACACATTAGGGGAGGAAAGATGAAATAGTAAACCCTTCATGGAGTCCCGAACCAATCTTTGTTCTTTACCTACAGATGAGTGTTAGCAACAAATGCCTGGCAAGTGACCAATTTTGACAGAATGGGTAACCGTGTAACCACACTTTTCTCAAAAGTATGCTTTGAAGAGTCTGTGCCATATCTGTTCATAATTTCTGGGAAAAACATCAAAAATTTCTATTTTAAGATAAGCAAGTGAAGGAGAATTTAAAATCAAAGCCAAAATTAAAACAAAATGATTAAAAAAAAATAAAACCCTGAATAACTATTCTATGCAGATGTCTATCTTAACCTCACTTGCCAGAAAGCAGCCAACATGATAAAATATTCAACGCCGTGAGCTATATATGCATTAGGCTCCGGTGGGTTGTTTTTGGAAGCTGGGTAATATACTTCACTATTTTAAAGTAAAATTTGAGACTAACCAATTCTCAGTTAATTAAAATTAATCACTATATTTAGAAATGATTGAGAATTAACTAATAGCATGGAACTTTTACGCACACAAAAGTAGCTTTAATAAATGGTTAAGAATTCCCAAATATCTCGTGTTTCACAGTATATATTTCTCTACATTCTTAACTTTATTAAGGTTTCACTGTAATTTAAAAATAGATTTTTAAAGGAGCCGAATTAGGGTTTTCTTTTTCTCTCGCTTAAACCTCTTTAAAAGATTGTCTGTGGTAGTACATAATTCTTACATAATGAAAGAAAGTAGTTTGTCTTTCTTATAATAGAAGTATGAAACTGAAGATATATTTAAAAGGCTCTTGACATCTAAAATGCTTAACAAGAAAAAAATACTGAGTGTTGGAAGTACAGCTACTAATTAGGAATAATCGTCAGGTCCTGGTTAGAAAACTTCTGAGTATTTTTTAAAGCCAATGAGTGGTATATTTTCATATCCTTGCCTTCTCAATAAACTGCATCTCAAACTTCTGTCCGCAGTGTATAATTAGATATTGTAGACAAAAATACATAGGAATAGTTGAACCATTCTTCAAGAGGAAAATAGCTTTATCCCATAATGTCATTTGAGTATGCTCTGCCTTCTTTTTCTTTTTCTTTTTTCCCTCTTGTGTTATAGGCAGGTGAGTGGTAAGATTAGTAATTCTGATTTCTGCTTTCAGCCAAAAAAGGACGTCAAACACGGGGGTCCTCTCATTCATAAGCAGCAAAGGGAAACATGTCTGCTACAGGTTCTGCCAGCCTACATTGTCATTAAAATTGAAGCTTGGTTTAATTTGGTTTGGAAACTCAAATGATGGTTGTATTTTCAGGGAGCCAAGGGTAAATGAGGTATGGCAATTATCAGATAATTTTAAAGACCTTTAATATATTCTAAAGCATCAGTCAGAAAGAAGCTGCTACTGAATATTTATCCAAGTTATATTGTGAAGATTACAATCTCCCTAAATTCATGTTGGTTATGCAAATTGACCAGTAACATCTACTAAGCTAATATTTAGTAAGATTTTTCTTTAATCACACAATTAAGCAATAACTACGTTTACAATACTAACATTTAGTAATTAACCTCATGATAAATCAGACACTTGAAGGGCCCATGTGCTTACTATAAAAACAATGACCTGATCATATTATTCACCTAGGGAGTTTAACTGTATCTTCTACTTTAGAAAGGAAGTAGAAAATCAGGGTGGATAAAAAACTAACACTTTAAAACTTTTCATAACTGTATCATAATTTCCCAGCTTTCAGTTTTAGTTTAAAGAGGAAACTATTTAATTGTAAACATTTGCTGCAAAATGCAATCTAAAAGCATGAAAAATATTAGAATGTGTATGTACTCTATCTCAAATCTCAATGTTCTGACCTTATTCCAAGGAGTAAACTGAGGAGCTATTATATTCTATCATTGAAGTTATTACAATTGATCCCAAATAATCTCATGTGTTTGGGTCAATAACTCTGGGATAATTCTTAACAATGTATCTAAGTTGCTTCTATAACTAATCCTCAAGACTTATAGACCAGTTCCCAACACTGATTTTCTTGAAGACACCAGAGGATAAATACAGTTCCTGACAAAATTTGAGTTAGAACTGATCTTTGTTAGCCTTTAGACCCAGGATTTGCTAACATCCCGTCTTAAAAATCTTCAGTAATAGAACTCCACTTCTGGCTAATGGTGGTAGTGATTCAGTACTATCCTCTTAACCTGAATGCAGAACTTGGTGGAATATTAGAAAAAAAGCATTGAAAAACCAATTTATTTAATAACCATAGTCCAACCAGATATATATACTTCAACCAGATATTTTACTAACTAGTACCTATGTTTTATGTATATTTTGTGTTCATATTCTTTCTTCCTCATACTAGAATGCAAGCTCCCTAAAGATTGAGATTTTTGTATATTCTATTCATTGCTGAATTACCTAATATCTAAAACAGTGCCTGGTACACAGTAGATGCTCAAGAAATATTCACCAAAAGAAAGAATAAATGAATGAATCCATTTAATAATAATTCTAAACTAATATTAACAATAATAAAGAGAATAAATTTCACAAATGAAATATGATGATAATTGTTACCATGGCAAAGTCATAATTCAAACAGTATAATGAATGAAGAGAAATTCTAAAGGGAGGAAGAATAATAATTTTGTTTTTAACTTTCAAAGACATCATTTTGAAAAAGTGTGGAATCTGAAGATTTATTTGCATGAGTTACTTGAAGAATTGTGTCATAATTCCCAAACCTTAAAAGATACAATGTTCACATGAAATGGATTTACTTAGAATGTTCAAATTTCTGTAGAGTGAAGAATAGTTATATGTCAAAATAGCAGGAGACAGAGTGCATCTAAATGTAGTTAAATATGTTTGATATATAAAATGGAATAACCTCCATAAGGAAATAACATCGGTTTCCTCTATAAGGCAATAAAATCATCCATAACCATACAGTTATATCATATATTATATAATCATTTTATCTAAAATGTAGACCAATTTAGAATACTGGTTTTAGTACCACTTTAAATTGGCAGTGTGTGAAACACAGATTTTTAAATTGTCAAAATGCACCATTTACCATTTAACAGTTTAAAAACACTCAACATTTTTGCATACATAGCTGTTTTATGAGGTAATTGCCAATGTTAGAAAAAGCCTTAGGATTCTGTATAGCAACAATCCGTTATTAAATATATTATATAGCTAACTCAATGTTAAAATATATTTTGTTTTATTTTTTAAAAATTTAAATATGCTACACAATTGAGTAAACATGATCTTTGATAGCACAATATTAAATGCATATGTTACACAACATACAACCCCAATTAAGAAATAAAATGTACATCCAGAAAATTCATTCTTCGTTTGAAATTAAATTATGTATACAAGATGTAGTTTATCACAATTAGATTATCCTGTCATTAAATCTCTTGAGATATATTTAAAAATTAGATGTTTACAACAGAAACACAGGTCTAAGGTATATTTTATTAATATTCTTTAATAAAACATTTCTCAGTATAACAAAAATAAAATGAAATGGTTTACATATATAAGCATGCTTCCCTAAATCATAACTATGTGCCATATTTGGAACTATGATAATGGAAAATGACATACGCTACACATGTAAATTGGTAAATTTATTTAACAGGAATCCTTACAATATTAAATTTGGATTACATTATGTAGTATAATGAGAATTGTGTTTTTGAAGGCTTTCTTATTTCAACAACATCTTCAAGAGACTAAACATAATTCATATAAAGCCATTTATAAGTGTGTCATTTAGAAAGTGTAACCAAAAACTCTTTCTGTAATTCAATTTTAATTTCTTTATGATTAAATTTTTAGCCTTACAGATTTTTAAAACAATTTTGCCTCGTAATTATTGTCTAACTCACCACAAAATTGAAGAGCAGAATGTATTGTTAAGATATGAGTGGATGGCCCAATATGTACACAACTACGTAAGCACATGTTAAAGGTAATTGCATATTCAAAGAAGTAGCTTTTAGATATTTATGTTTGGCATGTTATTTTATATTAAAATATATATCCTGTTCCATTAATTTTAGTATTCCAGGTGAAACATTTGAATGAAAGTTTAACTAACAAAATAATTCTAAATAAATAATTTTGTGACATTACGATATATAATGAAGGAAAATGCAATAAACATTTAACATGAAAACATGCAAAAGGAAAAATATACAAAATAACATCAAAATAAAATCTAAATACAACTAATGCAACAATTCTATTTGAGCCATTAGATATTCTATAAATTTTAGCATATGTAATTTGATTTATATGTTACATTTCTTTAATATTACTTGGATGAAACTTAAACATGTTAATAAGTGAGGCAACTCTTGCAAACTAATTGCAATATGTGCAAATGAAGCAAAACAAAGTCACTGCTTTGTGACATGCTATAATTTTCAGGAAGCATATTGCAATCAGGCATATAATTTGGGTATTTTGTATTTTAAACATTATTAATTCCAGTCTGCTAAAATCCCTAAAGCTTAGTATTTTACAGTACAAATTAGTGGATGTGCTTGTACTATGAATATTCAACTGAGAGAAGAAATGGGTAAACTGAAATGGAAAGTAGCCTTTAAACTGTAAAAGAAATATAAATGATCTACCTTTGGTTAACTGTTACCTAATATAAAATGATCTTTCTGACTAGGAGAATTTTAAGTGAAACAATCCTGGAAAAAAATAGTTTGTAACTTAGTTTTAAAGAGTTGGTCTAGATTATAGTTTTAATCTTAAATTAAAATGTTGTATTTGTGCTAAAACTACATAGGATTATGATCTAAAAATAGCTAAATAAATGAAAATAAGATATTCCTGATTATAAGACGCAGCTCTAAGTAAAAAACATTCTACCAATTAAACTATGACATAACAATGCAAAAACTCTGTCACCTGCATCCAGATTGCTGAGATGTTAAAATGTGAAAAGATATTGATCATGATAGAGTTAAAAAGAAACCAGTAGTTCTAGACACAGATTTTCTATGATCACAAATTAATTAAATAAATTAGGTGTGTATTAATTTATAAATAGAACTGAGAGTTCAAATATAATTTATCTTTCTTAGTTGATTGATTAATGAATATGTTTCTATTTATGTTATATATTTCTATTCAAGTTTCTAAGCATTAAATAAGGAAATCAACATTAAATTTTGCAAATGGGTTTGTTACTGTTTATCAGGTACAAGTGATCAGACTGATTTAATATGTGAAATGACTAAATAAACATTTGGAGTCTAAGCTGAAACTGATGATACATCTACTAAGTTCACACTTACTGAGAGTAAATTAATAATTATAAAACAAATATTCAACAAGATATTTACTAATGTCAAGTTGTTTACATGCAAAATAAAAACCTCACATTCTGAATGTTTGAAATGTTGATAAACCCATATGCCAAGCAACCATAAATACCTTTATCTAAATGAAATATAGAAAATATCAAAAGTTTTAGAAAGTATATGGAGAGTACTTATAGGTCCACCATGACAAAACTAGATACAAAAACATATATATGATAAATATATATTTATAACATATATATTATAAATGTCTGAATGTTATAGTAAATATCATCACAGTTTTGCTATAAAAATGTGAGAAAATAGACATCTCATTATTAGTACTAAAAGAGCATACTAGGGAAAAAAACTTTTTTAAACAGACAGTTGGAAGACTCGTAAAGAAACTCTCTCTCTCTTAAAGGACCAATTCTTGTTTTTACCTAGTTGATTAAAGTTGCAGAATCAGATGTTCTCATCATTTATTCCTTTTCAAATATTTTGGAAGGCTCAACTATGTGTAGCAGTGGGTCCTAGGGGTAATTGTTTTAATGTGCCCAAACACACACACCACTGATAGGAATAAATACCCACAAAATACAAACTGAATCTTTAGTGTAACTAAGCATAATGTTCTTCCCTAAAATCACAATACTGACAATCAAACTTAAAGGCCTGGGTTTTGAAATAAAATTGATGGCACCCTTGTCACATTTGATAAGAATATGAGCAAAGGGTATACTGCCCTTCTACACCTTTCTAAAACCATCTCCTAGAATGTCAACTGTTAGATTTCTTTCTTGCCACAGCTCTTATCTCTCAGCTCAAGTAGAAGTATTTGTCCCTCAACAAACAAAATGTAACTGAACACACACTTGTTTCACTTCCTTCCACACAAAAGCTTGTGGAATAGCTACCAGTTCTTTGGAAGATTTAAAGGTGTTATCAGGAAAAAGGAGTACTAATATATTTAATTCCAAAGTGTTAACATCAGGAATTCCTTCACTTTCAGAGTCTTGCTGTCTCTGATAATGGATATGTATTAATAGATTTTTGGAAGTACAAAGTGTGTCTCATATGTGTGCACCCCCCCCCACGTCTTCTTGAATGTTTAATGAGTATGTGAGAAATGAATGAACGTGGCTAAATGTACTACTCTCTTCTTTCTAAAAATTAAATATTTTACTTTATGTTAGTATTTATTGAGGGTTAAATGTATTTTTAAGGATATAAATATAAAAAATTGAGCCTCTCCAGATGTGTTCAAACAATTCAAAAAACACTCCATTATAATATAACTGCAATTTATATGGCATATACTAGACTAGAAGGAAAAGAGAGGAAGAAACATCTAAGAACACATAAATCACCCCTTCATTCTGTGTTTTCTCAAATGCGGGTAGCATATCCCTTCTCTTCCATTCTCCAGCACCCTTTTCACTCCCCCACCCAAATAATCTTTTAATGACGGCATTATGAAGGAGAAAGGAAAGAAGTAAGAGAAAGGAACTGGTAAGGTTACTCTTTCTACCAATCATGGTTGAAAGGAAAAAATAAGAGGCTTTATTCTGACCCAGCCCATCATGTCCCTGAGTCCTTCCCACCTTGACTATCTGACTGCATCCATGTTTATTGTCTATTTCCTTCTCTAGTGGTCTTCTAGTTTGCAGGGGGCAGAGGTGCTTCATTTTCCATTAATTTTAAGTGTTCTTTTTAAGAAAGTTTACCTAACTCTGGTTTTATTTTTTTTATTTTTTATTTATATTTTTAAATATTAAATTTATTGTCAAATTGGTTTCCATACAACACCCAGTGCTCATCCCAACAGGTGCCCTCCTCAATGCCCATCACCCACTTTCCCCTCCTCCCACCCCCCATCAACCCTCAGTGTATTCTGTTTTTAAGAGTCTCTTATGGTTTGCCTCCTTCCCTCTCTGTAACTTTTTTTCCCCTTTCCCCTCCCCCATGGTCTACTGCTAAGTTTCTCAAGATCCACATAAGAGTGAAACATACGGTATCTAGGTATCGCTCTCTGAAGACTGTCCTCTTAGACACAAATACCTTTCTGGTTGAGAGAACACACACACCAGAATGACTGCCTAACCATTCAGTTTGAATTCGTTTATTGCAAAGTTTTCTTCTCCTCAAAATAAATAATAGGGACACGTTGAGAACTAAGTTTTTGAGGAGTGTGAAGCTTGTGGTAGATCATTGAATGCTCCTGGTTGAGGGATTTATCATAAATTGATATCTGATCCCATGTGACTGTTATATGATGGGAAGTCCTGGGTTCATTAGAAGCAAGTGGGGCATAAGGGAGGTGTGGGCGGGTAGGAAAGGGCTGACATTCTGAAGGAAAGACTATTACAGTATTGATTGCTGAGAGGTTGCTGAGCAACTGGTGAGTATGTGCATAAATATGCTAAAGTAGAGCAGCCTAACAAGAAAACGAAGCCAAGAAAGGTCTGATTTTCCTGCATCATACACTCAGTAAGACACTTTTTATTTTACAGCAGCTAATTAATTAGTAGCAGAAGTGATTTGCTTGAAAATAGGTGCCAATCTTGGCCTAAAAAAGTTGCATTTTGGAGGGAAAAAAACCCTTCAGAAATAGTAAGAACCTATAGAGTTAATCTTCAAAGACTACTATTAACCAGAAAGGCACATATATTACACAGTACATATTGGGGTTTATGTATAATTCTCTGTTAGGGTACTTAAAATAAAAATGTCTATATTAAGAGGTAAATCTTTATATTCCTTCATGTAATTACTTTGCAAAGGTCCACCTTTCTTTCTTTTTCTTTCTTTACCAAAAATATATTTTATTTCAAGACACTATGCAAAGACTGTCTTTTAATAACATCAATAATATAAAGATACAAATACTCTAAAAATTATAGCTGAAATTTGCATGTATACTTGGCTTCAAATATGTTTTGTACTTTAGTTTAATTATGGAAATTGATGTGTTAAATTTGAGAGATAAAATGTGGACATCTGACTGAGGAGCATCTCAAAAATCATCCGCTCTAACATTGCGACATCAGGCCAACTCTCTTTAACACTTCCTACTCTAAGAGTAGAAAGTTTGATGCACCGGGTGATACATATCAGAAGGTTAATTAGAGCTTCCTTCACTCGAATCTTGCCTGTGGAAGAGACATATAAGTTTGTGTTTTAAATACAAAGGAATCCCATCTCTTTTAGAGTAGAAGTTACTTGGAAAGACAGGAAAAACAAGAGCAAAATATGAACAAAAAAGATTCAGCAAGGGGCTTGGGGTTTTTGTAACGTTTTTATAGATATTGGGGAAAAACTTTATCTTGTATTTATTCTGGAGAAAGTAAATGTTATTTACTTAATAAAATCTTTCTTTTCCCCATCGCTTCGATGCCAAAGAAAGTGAGCATTTTTCCCTTTCCTATGTTGTAGTAGCATTTCAAATACTGACTTTAAAAGTGGATACATCTTGGGGCACCTGGGTGTCTCAGTCGGTTGAGCAGCCGACTTCGACCCAGGTCATGATCTCACAGCTCGTGGGTTTGAGCCTCGCATCGGGCTCTCTGCTGACAGCTAGGTGCCTGGAGCCTGTTTCAGATTCTGTGTCTCCCTGTCTCACTCTGCTCCTAGCCCACTCGCATTTTGTCTCCCTTTCTCTCAAAAATAAATAAACATTAAAAAAAAAAACGGAGACATCTCATCTTCCCTTTCCCTCTTTTTTCACAAACATGAATTAAATGACGACTATTCATCAAGCACAAATACACCCCCCCCAAACACACACACACACACACACGCACACACACACACACACACACACACACACACACACACTCTTTTCTCTCTTACAGAGATCCCATCCTTGCCTTGCAAGTAAACTTTCATGAATTTAAAAAATCAGTGCTATGTGATATATTCAATGAAAGATACATAGAGAACGATGAAAATATAGGTGGAAAGCCCTTTGCTATGTTTCCAAAATGGAAAAGTGTGTCTAGTGGAAAAGATGTTGGAATTGAGTTTAAAGGATGAGCAGATTTTGCCAGATATTTTAGGAATAAAAGAACGTCCCAGTCAGAGGTAACCATTTAAGAAAAAGGTGTGGCGGGGAAAATGCAAGACATGCTCAGCCAATTGTAAATTATTTGATACAGCAAAAATGAAGAGAGAATAAGAGCAGATTTGATAGGTAGAGACCAATGTTTGAAGAGCCAAGAAAAGTCAACTTGAAAAGGACACCTGAAAAGATGAGGCATCACTGAAGAATATTAAGCAGGAGACTGGCACGACAGGATTGTCATTTCAGAAGCATTGTAATTGCTGTAATGTGGAGAAGATACTAGAGTTATGTGGACTAAAGGCGGGGCAACTCTTTAGCTGACCCCCATAACATGACTATGAGCACCTTGATACAGGGTTGCTAGATGGAGTAAATAAAAACCTAGAACATTCCATTGAATTTGAATGTCAGATAAACAACATCTGTCTTTTTTAAAGTACTTCCTATACAACACTGGGGACAGATTTATAATAAAAATTATCCACTGAGGGTGTCTGGTTGGCTCAGTCAGTTAAGGGTCTTACTCTTGATTTTGGCTCAGGTCATGATCTCATGGTTCTAGAGTTTGAGCCCTAAGTTGGGATTTGTGCTGACAGCAAGGAGCCTGCTTGGGATTCTTTCTCCCTCCCTCCTTGCCTCTCTGCCCCTCCCCTGCTTGTGACAGTGTTCTCTTTCTTTCTCTCTCTCTCTCAAAATAAATAAATAAACTTTAAAAATAAAAAAGAAGATATTAAAAAAATATATTTACTGTTTATCTGACATTCAAATTCAACCAGGAATCCTGGATATTATCTGAAAGCAATTCAGACTTACAAACTTTGAAAATTTCTGCATAGCAAGCAAGTTAAAACTATTAACAAATATTGATCCATTTAATGTAATGTGCTTTGATTGATCCAGGAAGACTTATGAAATGCAGAGAGTAAGCATGATGACATCGTAAGAACATCTAGACAAAATTCATGCAAACATCTTTTTATGAAATGAAAACTAAAAAGAAGATAAGTTGAATGAGGTATGCTAAGACATTTTATTCCACTTGTATTTAAATTCTATATTCTTCATTTTAGTATTAAAAATAGCTAATACTCTAGCCCTTTTTCATTATAAACTGCAAGTTCTATACTTGAGGAAGAAAATAATATTGAGAAGTAAATCTATAGATGATTCATACAAAACAGTGCCAACTTTTTTATTAATGCTTCATTCCAAAGAAACCTGAATTGAAGATATTTCCAGCAAGAACTTAATGGACTTGGAATTGTATCCAAGCAATAGAAATGGTAATGAATAATGAATAAAAATATCATTCTCATATTATCAAGTAAGCCTTTTGACCTGTTAATCTTTTCCCATCCTTGTTTTTTTTTTTTTCAGATGGTAGAAACTATAAAATGAAAGTAGAAAATTCAGTTATCTCTCTTTGTTATATATGTATACACACACACGTGTGTGTGTGTATATCTATCTATCTATCTATCTATATACACACATACACACACATACATACTGATATATACGAGAGGAGATACTTACAGACACTATAGAGAGAAACCATATATACATGCATATTATATTTAACTCTAAAGAAAGACACATATATACATTATATGCATATATATATATATATATATATATATATATATATATATGCTCTGAATTCTGAAAAGGTTTTTTTGAGTAAATATGTTCTATTTGATCAAGATCACATACATTTTAATTGGAAAACTTTATGATGAAAATGATTAATTAAAACAAAGGAAGGTTTCTTACCATTAAAGTGGTTTTAAATATCTGAAATTTTATATCTAACCTAATGATTTTGCTATATTACAATTACAGGTAATAATGTGAACATCCAATCATTTTTCTGAAGAATATTTTTAACTTTCATAAGGGTGATAGAAATTTGCTCTTCTCACTTGTGGGATGGTGTCTTTGTATCACCGCAAATTTCTGAGTGGAGTTGATTAAGACACTGTAAACATATTTGCATTCCAATATGTTTACCTGAAATGACTAGGTAACAAAACTATTTATAAAGAGCAACAATCATTTACTGAGTACAAATTATGTTCTAGACACAGTTGTAATTATATTCCATCCTAAAAAGTACCTGTAAATGGAGGATATTAAAGCTTAAAGCAGCTTCCATAATACACGGACTCACTTTGCTAGTAGGCAGAAAGCTGGGATTTGGACGCAAATTGTGTACTCCCAAAACTACAATCCTAACTCTTGTGAAATCGGTAACCTCTGTTTAGTCTCCCCAATATAATACAGCACATGAACACTTGTGTCTAAATCCAGATGTAAGTTATTTATTTATGTTTTGTTTTCATTATATTTCTTCCCAATCACTTTCTTCTCCAGCACATGTCTGTTTCTAGGTTCTTCTTACAATTCCCTCACCTCAGGGCAAGAAGGTTCTGTAGGGCTAAAAGGGAAATTTGCTGTAAAATCTCTCCATGACTTTAATTTCCTAACAGTTTAGGCCTCTTCAGGGGATTGTGTCAAATGACAGGATAGGGGGAATGACTAGTGTAAAGGTTGAGGGGCCAAGGAGAGGCAATAAAGATAACACACACATACCCTTCCTGCTGCATTGCAGGAAAGTGGAAACATCCAGGAACCTGGACTCTCATCTTTGGCTAAGATACTCATCTCAGGCTTGTCATGGGAAGTTTAGAATCATTTGACTTCAAGTGAGTGAAGTGTGTGCTTGAACAATGATGACTGAGTGCCTTTCTCCTTGTTGTCCATACACTGCAAAGGTCCCTTGGATTCTTGTGCAGCTTGAGGGAAGAAGAACGTGCCAATGTTTCTTCCACCCACCCTCCACAGTGACCTGGACAAAATTTTTCTCCTGTTAGATACAATGGTGGCTCTCAAATTCACTCGAACAAAGTGACATTTCTTGCCCAAGCAAGTCTGTGGATAAATTCCCTCTTTCAGTTGCAAATCTAGCCAAAATGCACAGCATGCCCTAAACAGCCTCTTTGTTGTTTTTTGTTTCAGGTTGACATGTGATGTTTCTGTGTTCTTACTATTTCCTCCTCTAATATTACCGTTTTTCCCTGATAAAACCATTCTGAGTAATCTAATTTCACTTATCTTTAAGTATTATCTGCTGCTCAATTGTTAAAAGACTCACATTATCACCCCCCAAGGCTTCTTACCATGTTGCTAAACTGGATCCCTTTTTTTTTTTTTTTTTTTTTTTGGTTTATTTTTGGTTGTTTGCTTTAAAGCATGAACAAAGCTTCTGTAAACTTCTGGGGCTAACTTTTACCTACATGACTTCTCTAATCTTCAGAAAATTTCATGGAAGGTCTTTTTTTTTTTTTCCTGAGTCCCACATATATTGTATTATTCATGAAGAGTAGATGGTTTTCTAGGACTTGTCCTACAGACCCAGGAATCAATTAGTTTTCAGCAACTATTCATCACTGATTCAAAGTCCTACTAACCATAGTTTCTAACAACTGCCAATCATTTTCTTCTTGTAAGTTCCATGATAAACATTTTACATTTAATCTTTGTAACAATCATAGGGCATAGATTATAATTCATATAGTCAAGGGTAAATACCTTGATTAAGGGCATTCATTCATATATTCGCTCATGTATTTATTCAACAAGAACTTATTGAGCACCCATTCCGCACCAGGCACTGAATGATGACAGTATGTTTCCTAAGAGAGATTACATTTAAGTGAGGGAGACAATGAATGTACCGATTAATAGCTGATGGGGAAATGCAAAGTGACATTTGAGCTAAAAACCTTAAAAATGAAAAAGTGAAACATAAAAATAAAATACCTGATAGATCTGGCTGTTTTATTCAGACTGTCAGGTTCTATAGTTTGTATTGTTAATCTTTGTGATACACTGCTTCCTACTCAGTTATGACTTGGGCATTTCACTTTATATAACTATGTTTCATGGTCTCTTGTGCTCTATATTTCTATGAAGTAACATGTATTTTAACTCAAGATAATATATTTTGATAATAAATTTTAAATATGTGAGTTCCACATGTCACCAATAAAAATTAACAACATCACTATATTTCTTCTTTTCAATATACACATATATATTAAATGCCTACTCTTCACTAGCCACTGTTATGTGGTAGGATATTACAGTGAGCAAGAAAGATGATGTAAATACAGAAACAAGAGAAACAAAAAATATGACTGTATTATGTTGGTATGTTACGTTAATGTTGCCACAAATTCTTTGCAGGCCTTTCTATCAACAGGTAGAGTCTATTTCCTTACCCCCTGGATCCAAGTTGACTTCATGACTTGCTATTACCAACAGAGTATAGCCGAAGTGATACTGTGTGAGTTCTTGAGCTTCAGTTCCAAAATGTCTTGTCATTTCCACTTTTGCTCACTTGGGATATTTCCCTGAGACAGCCACGTAAAGAAGTATGTCTAGACTATTAGAAGACAAGGGGCACAAGGAAGGGAACTGAATTGCCCCAGCTGACAGTGTTATGAGTGAGGCCATATTGGTCCAAGCATCCCAGTCAACCCTCCAGCTTAATGCAGTGACACGTGAGGGTGGAGATACATCCTGAACACCAACAAAATTATGAAAAGTAATAAAGCATTATTGTTTTAAGCCTATAAGACAGGGTAGATTTTTCAAGCCATGGTTAACTGACACAATAAGTGAAATACAGAGTTTTACAGGAGTATATAAAAAAACACTAATCTAATCTAGTCTTGGAGGTGACTTAACAAAGAGAAGCTTTCTGGAGGAAATATTTTATATTGAAATAAGAAAGATGAATAGGGCTTCCAAGGTGAAGACAAAGGAAAGAGATGGTCCAGGAGTGTGCTACATGCATAAAGGCCATGACACAAAACAGATTCTGTTAGTTTCTAGGAGTTAAAGGCCATTTAATATGTGTAAAGCATAGACAGCCAGCAGGAAATCACAAGAATTGAAGCTAAAAATTTAGGTAGAAGGCATTTATGAGAATATGGTACAGTAGATATGGTACAAGGCATGGGAAAATACTTGGACTTTCTTTTGAAGTCAATAGAAATAGTTCCTCAAGTCCACTCTCTCCAACTAACACCATATTTCTCCCATCCCTTTCACCGAACAAAACATGCTTCTAACAAGAAGGTGGTATAGTAGTAAGATGCATTCTGTTTCCACTGATGGAAAACATAAAAAGATCTCTTGAGCTAAAAAGAAAATTTTTAGTAATTATTAAATGCGGTCACTTGGAGTCTTCTCAAAATTGAAAATTAGTAGATATTTGACTCTTTAATCCACAGTCTTATATGTTTTCATTCATTTCCCCCTGGTTTCTATTTTTCAACTTTCTAATGCCATGCCAGCGGCTTCATCAATTCTTCAAAATGTTACGTAGAATTCCTTGTTGAATTAAAAATATACGTCACTACAAGGTCAGTCAATGTCTTTTGTTAGAGGATGAAACTTATGTTGTATACTATAACTAGTTAGAATTTTTTCATAGAATTGGGGGAATGTCACAGGACCTCAGAGCTCATGGTCATCCCATAGAGTCACCTATAGTCTACCTGCAAAAGTAGTAAGCTCAAGTGTATCTTTATGTATGATTATAAAATATGTTCTAAACAATTGCATTTTACTTTGAAAAGATGATTTTTTGCTATAAAATGTCACCAAATCTATGCAGTTCTGGCTTTCCTTATAGAGAATAGAATGATTTTATATACAGGTGAATAACTTCTAAAATTTAGTTAAGATGAAACTTTCATATGCCTTGAAATAAACTGGAATGAAAAAATAACACCTCAAACACATAAAGTGAGGTTTGCAGTACAGAAAAGAAGACAGAAAATGTTATTCTGTGATCCTAAAATTGTATATATACATTATGCGTAATGCATTTCCTTGAGTGAGCCCACTCAAAGTGATTATGCTAATTCAAGATCATTTAGCTTTATTTTTTAATTATTATTATTATTTTTTTATTTTAGAGCGAGAAAGAGGGTGAGTGCAAGTAGAGAGAGGGGCAAAGGGAGAGAGAGAGAGAATCGTAAGCGGCTGCATGCTCAGCGCAGAACCGGACATACCGCTTGATCCCAAGACCCTAGGATAATGACCTGAGTCAAAATCAAGAGTCACTCAACTGACTGAGCCACCCAGGTGGCCCTGAATGTCATTTGTAAGGTAACTACATTTATCCTTTCCTTGTTGCAAAATCTGATTACAGATGATCTCTGACATAAGATGTTTCGACCTAGCATTTTTTTTTTTTTATGGTAAGATGGTGCAAAAGTGATACGCGTTCAGTAGAAACTGTCCTTGGAAGTTTGAATTTTGAGCTTTCCTCGGCTGGTGATATGGGCATGATCGTCTCTTGTGATGTTGGGCAGCTGCATGTAGCCACAGTTCCCAGTCAGCCTTACGATCACAAAGGGTAAACAATCCAGACATTTAACACCACTTAAACCTGTACCCATACAACCATCCTGTTTTTCGTTTTCAGTACAGCATTCAACAAATTACACAGGATTTTCAACACTTGATTCTAAAATAATCTTTGTATTAGATGATTTTGCCCAACTGGAGGCTGATGTGTCTTTCTAAGCATGTTCATGGTAGGCTATGTTAAGCTATGATATATGGTAGGTTAGGTGTCTTAAATGCATTTTTGACTTACGGTATTTTCAACTTACAATAGGTTTATCAGGATGTAACCCCATCGTTAACTGAAAGAAGATTTATATTTACAATCATTTTTAACATCACCTCATACGTGAGCTGTATATAACGTGTGGAAGAACACTGTTTTGAAAATAGTTTTGTGTTTAATACTGACTATGCTGAAACTAGGAATAAAATTCACCTTAGTTTCCTCACTTATCATACAAAGAATTTGGACTGAATTAGTGGTTCTCAAATTTTTCATCATGAAATGCTACTTTTGTTATATTTCTCTAAGAAAAAAATTTAGGAAACTGCTCTTACAAATAAACTGAGTCACTTTCATTCTAAGAAATGTATACTCATTTTAAAAAACCAACATAGCGCTTGCAGATCAGGCCTTCTAATTGCCATGAAGTAGCCAATATGTCACCAGGTTAATTTAATTACAGTGCTAAGTAAATAAAATTGATATTTTAGTTAGCATGTGAGGCCCTGTGATGGGTAAAATTTAATTAAGCTTTTTGAAATAATGAAAATAATGAACTGTTATTCTTCTTCTAGGGAATCCCAAAAAAGAATCATTAGGTTACAAGATCTATCACACCTCCACAAATCTATGGAGAGAAGAGAATTCATTCAAACAATGTATTTAAATATTATCTGCACCTCTCTTTCTCTCCTCTCCCCCCTCCTCTCTCTCTCTCCACTTCCTTTCCTACCCCCTTCCTTTTTTTTTTTTTTTTTCTTTCTTTCCTTCCTTCTACAAACTGCATTAGTCACTCAATACATGCCAGGTATTCATCTGGTTCTAAAATGATCAAGGGGAGGGAAGAGATACAAGGAAATAAGCACAATGATATTTAGGAATGGTAGTACTATGAAAGCACAAATACAGGAGCCGGTAGTGGTGAATTCCTAAGTTGTTGAGGGGAGTCTAAATCACACTGGCTTATTCTAAGATTTTTCCGCTGACACTGGGATGGTAACAACAACAACAAAATCCTGTCATGGGAAGACATGAGGGCATGATTTTCCACTCAGAGAGAACAGCAGATACAAAGAAGCTAAAGCTGAAAAGAAGATGCTGTGTTCCTGAAGGCAGTGAGAGGATGCTAAGTATTAGGAAATTAGGAACTTGAATGCCATTCAAGAAGTTTGGATTTATTTTCTAATTTATCCTAAGTAAGCAATGTAGAGGGAAGATCTGATTTAAATTTAAATAGATCACTTTGTTGTTAATGGCTAACGTGTCTGTGTGCCTGTGTGTGCATGTTGTGTGTGCACGGGTGCATATAGGGAGTTGATGATGGTCGTAGTTTGCTGCTATGACAAGAAATATGTGACACCGTGGCATGTGGAAGAAAATGAGGTAGATTTCCTGGACCTTTTCCCCACCAGAGCGTTCCAAAAATGAAAAAGTTTGCAAAGAGCTATTACAGCGCTTCTGCACCAGAATGCACATTTGCAGAGGCTGAAAAGGTAAATACATCAGGCCAGAGACTCCATGTTAAGAGCCAAGAGCAGATCCATGCAGAATAAGGAACTGCCTGGGAGGATGTGGAAAGTATAATGAGGACTGAGGTTTAAAAAATATCCAAATGGCTAATTGAAACCAATGTTCCAAACAAATAACTGACGAAGTGATGGGACTGCTAAAAGCTGAGGAGCACGGGCCCTGAAAGAAACAGATGCTGTGAGCAGCAGGGAGACGCCAGCGTAACTGGCACAAATGTGACTGTGAATAATGCTCTTCCGTGACCCTTAAAGCCTATCATACAAGCTGCAAATTGTATCCAAGATATTCAAAAAATTTTCATCTCTGACGTTTTAAGGAACAAGAAGGATGCCAAGGCTAAAATGGGGCATAAAAAAATGAGATTAGGGCATTCTATGGAATGACTTAAGATGTATTGTTTCTTCAGTTAAGAAAATGAACTAATATGTTGAACAAGAAGCATGTGTTTATTTGTTAATTCGTTTAAAAAACATCTTATTGAGTGCCTACTATGTGCTACGCACTACCATGCTGGGGATATAAAGGGAAAAAGCACACCCAATCTTCCTTTCAAAGAACTTGTATTTTTAAAGGGGAAGAGAGGCAATAAAACACCAGATTAACAAATAAGGTAATAACTAACAGGTATTTGAAGGAAACTTTAAAAGTGGCATAAAGGAGAGTTCCTGGTACTTGGAAAATGAAAACCTCTTTGAGAAAAGGATATTTATACTATAACCTAAAAGAGAAGAAGAAGTCATCTATACAAAGGCTGGGGTAAGTATTTCCAGAAAGCTGATGTTGCTGAGACATAGGCGGAGAGGATAAGGGTAGAGATGGGTTTAATGATGCAGGCAAGGATTGATCATATAGAGTCAAATAGCTGTATCAACAAATTTCTTTCGCAATGTACTTGGAAGCTATAGCAAGGATTCTGAATTTGACTTGGTTTGCGTTCTAAAAAAAATCACTCTACTTTTTTTTTTTTTTTTAATTTTTTTTTCAACGTTTTTTATTTATTTTTGGGACAGAGAGAGACAGAGCATGAACGGGGGAGGAGCAGAGAGAGAGAGGGAGACACAGAATCGGAAACAGGCTCCAGGCTCCGAGCCATCAGTCCAGAGCCTGACGCGGGGCTCGAACTCACGGACCGCGAGATCGTGACCTGGCTGAAGTCGGACGCTTAACCGACTGCGCCACCCAGGCGCCCCGGAATCACTCTACTTTTGTGTAGAGAACTGATTATAAAGAAGCAATAGAGTCAGAGGACAGATCCAAGAGAACGTTAGTGTCATTATAAAAAATATTACTTGATAATTGGGGACAATAGGTGGATTCAACAGACAAGTCAGTGATTATGGGATAATTAAGATAAATGATAAAATAGATCATATTTGCTTAATTTCTTGCAAATATCAAGTACAAATGTGTGATTACACTAACTATGCCTATCAAGGAGATTTTAAAAAGCAAATAGTCTGTATATGTGAAATAATGTCTTCTGTTTCATCAGATATGTCCAACTGAATGTACACATGTACTTCCAGCTGTTAGCAGAAACAGGGTTGTTATAAAGAATAGCTGATGCAAAAGGCAACTGAAAACTGGGAAAGAACACAGGCATGTACTTCATAATTATTATTCCAATGAAGAAAATAAATACAATAAAGGAAGAAGATATACAATGCTATCTTGTCAAATGTTTTCATGAAAAACAATCATTCGATAAATTGGGTAAATCAGCTATGTGGTTCCTGGTATGTCTAAAACGTCAAAGTACCTTGACAAGTGTTTGCAAAAATACCATGAGATATAATTATCACAGTAATTTATAAATTAATTACATCTGTTTCATCACTGATAAAATGGAGATTCTATGGGCTAAGAATTTCATGGTTTTGACTCCAAGTTCAATTATGTTCATTGTTCTGTAATACTACACTGATGCCCTACATTTTAATATTCATCCCTTCTTCACATTATACTTGTAAGCTCTTTTTTAAAAAGTGTATTTATTTTGAGAGAGTGAGAGAGAGAGAGAATAGGAAAGGGACACAGAAAGAGAGAGTGGGGAAGGGACAGAGAGAAGGGGAGAAAGAGAATCCCATGTGGGGTTCAAATTCACAAACCATGAGATCATGACCTGAGCCCAAATCAAGAGTTCTGGTTCTTGTTTGTTTGTTTGCTTTGAGCCAGACAGGTTGGTTTTTTTTTTGTTTTTTTTTTGTTTTTTGTTTTTTTTTTGCCAAGAAACACATTAATAATTTATAAAAGCCATTTAAAAAGCCAACATTCACTAAGACAACAAAGAACATCACTTTGAAGAGGCTGACTTGACTTTTAACCAGCAGTGAATATACACTTTAAAAACCTATGGAGAACTTTTATCATTCATATGTGTTCCACTGCATTCTAGCTATGAGTTCAAAACAGGGGCCAAACAGCACATGAACACATCCAGGAGCCCTTGGCCGTCCAGAAAACCACAACAGTTTGTAAATCTCCACAGACTCCTCAATAAGGGAAACCACAAGAACAGACTGAGCAACCCAGGCATTCCTTCACATTATACTTTAGATAAATTTAGAACCAATACATCTATGCACATGAGTCTTATTTATTTAGAAATTGGAATACTTCTACAAGTGACTCCGTTCATTCCTTCCCAAACGGGTAAGAATAATAGACTTGCCAATTAAAAATAATTAAATTACATATTATCAGTGGTAAAAAAAATGTACTTTATGCTTATATTTGAAAAAATGCATCTGTAAGAGTTTGGAAATAGATAAAATTTAACTGATATATTATACAAACAAAATTAATAAATAAAAACTTGCATATGCACTCATTCTAGGAAAGATATCTAGATTTATAATCTCCAATGCACTATTCTCAGTCTGAAGAGGAACATAAAGGCTAATAAGGCATATATTTCACCTTAAGGGATATATGGAATTTATACAAATTGGCTACACTCAAGGAAATAACGTGAAAAGAGAAATATCACCTCTGAATTGCTATGTAAGGGAAAACATGGGGAAGATTGCATTTGAGAGATGTAGGCAGTGGTGGGAGGGGGAAACAGATTAAATGGAAAGCTTGTGCAAAGATGAAGAGGTTTGAGAGAGCACAGAAAATGACAGTTCAGTAATGGTGCAGATAACGTGACAGGAATTAGTAAAAATAAAACCTACAAAGAGTAGCATGAAAGCACGCAGTTTGAGCAGTCATTTGTTACTTTCTGGCCACCCAGAAGCCATAGTTCTCATAGGAGAGATTTGTTGAAGGACTTTAACCTATCACATCTTTTAGCTTTGATCTCTGATTTCCAATTCTAAGTTGCACTTGGAGTTGTGATAAATATTTAATTAAAATTTACATTAGGAAATTTTAAGTAACTGAGGAGTTTAAGTCTTTAAGTTCTAAATAATTAAGGAGCCTTAAATAAATAATGAAAGTAACCAATATAGTCATGGCTTAGTTTTAATTCATGAAACGCTTTATGAAATCATGAGGATGGAAGCAGAAATAATCAAATGAAAGGAAGAATCCTTGTCAGCCTTTTTCACATCCAGAACATTTCTGAGATGGAAGTTCTATTCAGGTGATTTGACCTTAAAATCTAATTTTAATCGTTCCATAAATTTTGTTATATCTAATTAAATGGGTACATTTGCAGCTGTCCTTACCTATTCTCAGCTAAAATGATATAATTAAAATAACATTTTGTCTCTTTGAGGGACAGGGGAGTTGAAGTTGTCCTTCCACTTTATGAGGTTCAGAATCTAACTTAATGAAGTCTATGTGGAAATGAATGGGATTTTTGAAAGTGTGCAATGATTCAGTACATCTGGGAGACATGTACATAGATGCAGGCAGAGGACTACCAAATCTTACCTCGAATCTAGTGGGAAACATCCACATATAGCAATTCAATTAGTGGGGCTCACCCTAAGAAAAATTAATTAATTAGGTTTTTTTATTTGGCATGGCTGTCACTTAGATATTTTAAACAATGTTTTAAGAAAAAAAAAAGCAAAAGCTCTTTTGAGTAGATGGGTGGAACATAGCCTGTAGTTTTAGATAGAAGGTGGAAAATCATGAAGAAATTTGTGTGAGTTTATGTATTTATATCCAATACCTTAGCTCTTAAAAAAAATGAACTTTGGTATAGAGGTGTATTCTAACTCCAAAAAGTAAATTCATTCTGCTGAATTATAAATCAATGTAATAGTATTTCTAGATCTTAAAAGAAGCCAATTAAGAGAGTGATAATATGTAATCATGTTGGTTTCTATAATTTTTTTAAATTCTTATTTATTCTTGAGACAGAGACAGAGCATGAACAGGGGAGGGGCAGAAGGAGAGGGAGACACAGAATCTGAAACAGGCTTCAGGCTCTGAGCTGTCAGCACAGAGCCTTATATGGGGCTAGAACCCACAAACTGTGAGATCATGACCTGAGCCGAAGTTGGATGCTTAACTGACTGAGCCACCCAGGCACCCCAAATTGTGTTGGTTTCTGATGGAAGTCATAGAGCACTCTGTTCCTCCCCTACAGTCATGCTATACTGGGTAAGAGCACATGCTGTGACGTCATAAAGACCTGGCTATGAATATTCCAACACTGATTAACTGTGAAACCTTCAGGAAACTCATTAGTAACTATGAATCTTCTAACTTCTAATTTGTAATATGAAGAAAAGAAACACACTACATAACATGCCATATGGATGAAATGAAATGTAGGAAAAAATAGTTTGATACAATACCTGGCACAAAATCAATGTTCAGTGGTAATGGTGAGAAGAAAAAGATGATACAGCTCATTCAAAGGTAGTAATGAGAAAGAATGAAATTACTTTATCCTTCTCTAAGTTAGATTCTGGCTATTCGATAGGCTTGTTACCCAAGTTAAAACAATTTTATTAACTAAAAACTCAAGTTCTAAAATTATTTATTCTTGAGCATCTGTTTCGTCCACACTTTAAGGTAATTAGTGAGTTCACTCAAAGTTATAATGTGCATTAATGATTTATGATTCTTTGATGAATACCTGTTTTCCCCATGCAACTGTCTCCATGAGATGTAGTTGTACAAATTTTTGTTGTTATGAATGTATGAATAATAGCTAACAATCAGGTGGCAGGTAATTACTGGCTAGGGAATTTACAGCCTGCTGAATAGTTATATCAGAACTCCATAATACAAAGATGGCAATTTGATAGCCAAAAGGATATAATATTTATACTTACCTTTAATTTTATGTCAGTTGACATTATCAGAGGCTAAAAGAGTAATTAATTAAAGATGATTTACAAGTTTCATGGTTTGATCCCTGTCCTGAATCTTTCCTACCCGTTCTGGTTGTCACAAAATGGCAAAACTAATAATACAGAAGTTAAAATATATTTTACAGATCCTATAATCCATATTTTTAAAACTTCTTTTACAGTGTCATTTCTTGAAAAATTATATAGAAATACTTAACTGAACATAATATTCACACAAAAAAGTTAAAGTGAAATATAGAGTGAATTATATTAGAAAGAACATGGGATTTGGGATAACATAACTCAGATTAATGTTTTGTCTCTATTCAGCCCTATTTTACTTAGGATTTCTCTCCTACATTTTCTCACTACTAATTTTACTTTGGATAACTTTAATTTATAAATTAAATCATTTAAATCTTTTATAATGCTGAATGTGTGACTTTTTCCAAATTGAAAAATAGTGTCGGGTTTAGCCATCATTCCTTGAGAATAATTTAAATAAAGAATTTTTAATGACATTTATAAGTAAACATTTATCCCCCTTTTCCTTCTCATTATCCTGGAAAGAGTATCCTTCTTCTCACCAAAGACAAACAAGAAATTTACCTACTTGTGCTCTGGATTATATCCAATGACACCTCCAGAACATTTTTTGCTCTCTCACGTTACTAATTTCTATTACTCTATATAGTCATTTATATAATTATAGAAATATACTCTCAATCTCCAAGGTTAAATAACAAAAAATAAATAAATAAAGTAAAACCACACTGACCCTACATTTCACTTGTAGCCACCTTCACATTTCTCTCTTCCTTCTTAGCTGAATTCTTGAAGACATTGTATATACAACCTATTTTTACTTTTGTACTTTATATTTACACCATAAAGAAGTTTGTCTAGGGTTCTGCAAAACTTTTACCACTGAAATGACCTCTATGTTACCAAATCCTATCCTATGTGACAAATATTTACTGTGCACATACCATATACCAAGAACACTTCTAGTGACTGAACATATAGCAGATAGCAGTATAGAAAATAGTCAAATTTCTCTGGTCTTTAGCAAGCTTATAGTCAGGTGATGAATGGCCCTATGAAAAAAAAAATTCAAGGGGGGTGGGCTGAATGCCAGGGAAGAGATGCAATTTTAAATAGAGTAGAAAGAAGTAAGATTTTTAAAAAGTGGAGTAATAAGACGCCACTGAGAAAGTGAGATTTAAGTGAATATATGAAGTATATCAGAGATTGAGTCATGCAAATGTCCAAGGGAAGAACTTTCCAGGGAAAGTGAATGCAAAGGCCCTAAGGCAAGAGCCCTTATGACACTTTGAGAACCAGCGAGCGTGCTGTTGTGGCAAGAGAAGACATGGGGAAAGAAAATTTAAGGTCAACAAAGTAAAAATGGTAAATCATGTAAGTAAAATAGACAAGCTTTTACTCTGAGACAGAACCACTGCATGGTTCTGAGCAGAGGAATGACACTTAGATTTTTTAAATATTATTTTGGCTGTATTCTTTCTAATGGACTATGGAAGGCCAAGGGTGGAAGCAGGGAGACCTTTGGGGAAGAAGTTGCAATGATCAAGGCAAGAGGAGAAAATGTCTACAAGCTGGGTGGTTGCAATGGAAGTGGAAGGAAGTAATTATATCATGGATATTTTGGGGTAGAGCTGGCCAAGACTTGCTGTTGTGAAATGATAAAAAATGAGGAGACAAGGATGATTTCAAGGGTTTATTCTGAACACCTAGAAAAGAAGAATTATCTGCTGATATGAGAAGACTAGAAGGAACAGACTTTGGGGGAGAATATCACTTCAACTATCAGATATTAAGTGTGAGAAGCATGTTATAAATCCAGGTGGAGATGCTGTAGAGGTGCTTGCATATGCCAAGGTACAGTTCAGGACAAAGATCTGATCTGACAATGTAACCTTGGGAGCATCAACAGAATCCACAGGACTGCATGAGATAACCAAACAACTTGAGGCAAAAAGCCTGGCTGCACATCAGGAATCTGAGAAGAAACAAAGGAGTCTGAGAAGGAATCACCAGTGAGGCAGAAGAAAAGCAAGAGAGTGGCATTCTAAAGGCCAATTGCAGAATGTGTTTCAATGAGCAAGTAAAAATCAACTGTGTCAATTTCTGTTACTAGGCTCAGGTTCAAAAATACAACAAATGAGAAATAGTGACCTCCATTCATTATAGGAGGTGTGACTGGAAGTGATCCGAGAGAGAATGAGAAAAAGGGAATTGGATATAACGAATACCAAAAAATTCTTCTAAGAATTTAATATGGATAAAAGCAGAAAAGCTTTCAGTGTATGTTGTACATTGACAACTCCCTTCTTCTTGAAATAGTCTGCTTTCAGGACTTGTATGAAGCCATTCTCTTCTAGTTTTCCACCTCCTTTATTGATACTTGGAAGATTCTTTTCAATCTCTTGTCGGTTCTTGCTTCTCTGCATAAAATTTAAATAGTGAGCTTCTCACTGCTCAGTCCCAGGTTATCTTTTCTCTGACTTTGTACTTTTGTGTCTTTTGAGGGAACTCATCAAATCCCAGGGATTTAAATGTTCTCTCTATGGGGTGAATCCCAAATGAAACTCCAGTTTAGAACTCGTCATGTATTCAGACATAGATATGCATCTTTTTTTTTTACATACCGATATGATCATTTTTGTGATGACACTAATATACTCTAGAATTCAAATACAACAGGCCTGAAAGAACCCTTTTTCTTTCTTTCCACTATAAAACATTTTCTCCTTTGAGTCTTTTGTTTCTTACCAAGAGAATTTTATGTATCATTTATAATTTCCTTTTTTTTTCTCTCATAACATCCAATTAATCATTACATCCTGTCAATTTTCACTCAAATTTATATCAGATCTGTCATCCTTGCATTTTTCCTTCCTCATCCTAATTCATGCAATGCAACACAAACCTTTTGCCCACTTTCATTCCCCTAGAGTACATTTTCCACACAGATGTGGAATTAAAAAAAATATATATCATTAAAGATTAAATCATATTACCCCTCACTCCTGCATAAAATTCTATGTACCCCTTATCACTACCAGAGGACATGATCCTATGTACTGTAGGCCATTCTCACTACTTCTGTTATATTTCAGCCACATGAGTATTTTTTAGACTCTTCAGCCTTTTACACATTTCCTTCTGTAGGGCCTTTGTTCATTCTGACTGGCCTGTTCTCCTTAATCCAACTCCTTTGGCACTGCTTCTACTCCACTCGTCTCATACTAGGCATTGGCTTGTCTTATGCATCACTTCATCAAGGAGATATGTTACCTAGATACATTACCTATTACTAACCTAGGTCCTATATCCCCTACCTTATTCTCTATTCCAGCCCCCTCTGGTCTTTCATTTATAGTAAACATTTATGTCACACTTTCACACTTACATTTCCTTTTTTTTTTGGTCTGTTTAATATATATATGTACATATATATATATATGTACACATATATACATATATATAGTATTAAATATATATTGTAATATATATTTATACATATATATTCCATATATTATATATATTTTATATTATATTAAATATATTTTTATATATTTAATATAATGTATATGTGTGTATATATGTGTGTAAACATGTATACCTGTTTAATTTTACTTGCCCGTTCCCTCAACTATATTGAAACAACTATGAAGGCAAGGTGTTGCTCTTCTCCTTAATCATCATATCCCCTAGCAAAGTACATAGAAGAGACTCAATTAATGTTGGTTGAATGAATGAATGGATAAAGGACTTCTATGGGCAGGTCATAGTGGGACTGTGGGAGTGAGCTGAATGTGTCTCTTAAGGAATTTCCTTAGTAAGAGGGGAACCTACAAATAACTACGAGACAAAATACTTTAAGTGACCCATAGAAATACAAATTGTTATATAAATTTATAATAATAAGAGATTTTTTTTTTAGTTCTTAGTATGTAAGATAATGTATTAATTTCCTGGTAAACAATTTCATTTAATACAACCCTTTGATTATATTAACATCTCTATTTTACAGTTGAAGAAAATAAGTTTATGAGGATCCTATCGCTGCTCAAAAATGAAAACAGGATTTGAATCTAGGCCTCCTCTTTCCAGATTCTTCATTCATAACCATGAATCATAAAAAAAAAAACTTCATCATGCACAAATTATATTTAAATATTTGAATTTTCTTCTGATACATGTTATTTTTTTTCACTCATGTTAAATTAAGAAAAAAAATTTAAAAACCACCTTTATGAAAACCAAAAATAAATGCTCACTCACAGAGAATGGAAAACACAGATTCAGAACCATGAGCCTTCTTTAATGAGGTAATCAGCTTTAATTACAAATAAATTTTGAAATAATCTCTTGAACCTAAATGTCTGTTGGCTCAAGTGTCATTGAATGTCACTTTGTCATGTTGAAAAGAAAACTGGAGGTCAGAATTTAGGAAAGATTCAGTTACATCATTAATCAGGTTGGGCTAAAGTTCTGAAAAATGATTTAATTTGACTAGGTTACACCTTTTATCATATATTATGCATCCTCTTTCTTGTATTTCCTAATATTTATTGTGAAGAGAAACAGACTTTCCTGTCAACTTGTTTTCTTAGGGAACATGTCATCTTTCATCTGACATCTATCATAAATGACCTAAATGTTTATATGGATTTCCAGTTTGTGAAAAATGTTTAAATAATTACATGAGGTTATGAATCACGGTAAGTGTGAGAGACAGTGAGAACTCAAAACCTGCTATTACATCTAAAAATTAATAGAAACTGACTTGTATAGAAGTTACTAATTTTTCCTTGTTTTTCATTATATATTTGTTTCTCAAAACTTGATCTTTATTTTGCACCCTATAAAAATCAGAGTGACCTCTTGTATTTTAGCAAACACATTCCTTGTTACTGTTTTTTTCTATGGCATTTTTAATAAGTGTGATTTACCAGTTACCTAACCTAAAATATAGATAGCATTAGTTTTATCTAAAAGTTGAGATAAACTCTTAGGATAATTAGGATACCTCAGTAGTAATATTTTATGGATTAATAAAACCAACATAGGATCTGAGAAAAAAGAATACAGAATGGAGAGAACAGAGAATCCAAATTTAGGAATGTGGATCACGTAGTGAGATGTTTTTAGGAAAGAAAATGAATAAAAAGCATAATTGTGGAACAAATGGAAGAACCAAGATTTGACTCCAGACATTCTGCTTCCAGAAAGGCTATTTACTACTATGCTACAGAGACTAGAAACCAGTATTAAATTATCTTAAAATTACATCATATAAGAAAATGTGCATTTCAACAATGCATAAATAAAATCTAAATAATATATGTGTCACATAAGTACAGCATTGACAATATATCTCTGCCACTTCTGTGAAGACACAGACCTCAGATATAAAATATTTGTTTTCCAATTCATATATTTATGCTATATATTTAAGCTCCACAAAAGTAAAAAGTAATGACAGAAATACACTATAACAATAGAATTTATTCCAAAAGGGATGTCACTTTTTTTTTCCTTTTTGGTTTTGTTGACATCGTGTTGATTAAAGAAGCCCTCAGATGCAGACATTTTTGTAAAGTTTTCTGTTAGGTTTGTACCACTTTAAAGTAGGTTATTCTCTAACTATGAAAATACTAAGGAATAAAATCCTCTTGTAGGGTATGAAACAAATTGATCCCATTCAGATTCAGATTGATTTTGGCCTACAGCCCTACTTATCATTTAATTAAATGGGAGTGCATTATGCAGAGCTATTAAGGAAGTTGTGTAGCAAAATAAAGCACAGAAATGTAGCATGAAAATACATTATAAAATTATTTAGAAAGTTTTCACAGGAAGATCTGAATATTTCAGGGTCATCTATACAAAACACATACTAAAGGGCATTCAACATACAGAGAGAAAATATGAGAGAAAACAGAAGAGTTAGTGAACAATGTAGAGGAAAGCTTAAAATATTGAGTCCTTTATTTGCAAAATAACATTGTCATGGGAAAGAACCTTGACCTCTTTCCTTTTCCTCTAGTCAGTAGTTATGGGGACAGCACTTCATTCAGAGTATTTAGCACTAGATTCAGTTAGTGTTTTTTTTTTTTCTTTCAAGGTAATTTAATAGCTGTGGAATCAATAAAACAACTCAATTGAAAAAGTTAAAAATTTTAATCTGTGCACCAAGAAATAACTTTAGTTTACTTTAGCAATTGTTATTTAGAATTTTGTGGAAGGGGAGTAAATATTAGAGGCCAAATTTCTAATTTACTGATTAAAGTATTTATTTATGGTTGGCAATATTTAGTAAATGTTATTTAAATATATAAATAATAAATCTTAAAATTGTCAAACATAGTTTTAATCGTGTTAGAACAAACTCAGTGTCCTGCTTAAATTTCCATGGATGTATTATTTAACTTACATCAAGTTCATCTGGCTATCTAGAGATATCTGTATATTTATCAGAAGAGGTTGAGAGAAAGAGATGGCTAAAACAAATCCCTCAGGAACCACCACTAAGTCATTGTATAAAACAGACGGGATGGACATATTATGTTTCTTAATCAGGTCTTCAACTGCCAGAGCACACAAGTAACAAGTAACTATGGCTACACAGCCAAGGTTTAGATGCCTTGGGACTTTATTAAAAATAAACATTGAGGGGCGCCTGGGTGGCACAGTTGATGGAGTGCCCTACTTCGACTCAGGTCACGATCTCACGGTTTGTGAGTTCGAGCCCCGCGTGGGGCTCTCTGCTGACAGGTTGGAGCCTGGAGCCTGGAGCCTGTTTCGGATTCTGTGTCTTCCTCTCTCTCTGACTTTCCCCCACTCACACTCTGTCTCTGTCTCTCTCTCTCTCAAGAATGGATAAACATTTTTAAAAATTAAAAAAATAAACATTGAGGGGTGCGTGGTGGTTTTGTCGGTTAAGCTCCAGCTTTGGCTCAGGTCATGATCTCATGGTTCGTGGGTTCAAGCCCCACATCAGGCTCTGTGCTAATAGCTCAGAGTCTGGAGCCTGCTTAAGATTCTGTGTCTCCCTCTCTCTTTGTCCCTTCCCTGTTCAGCTCTGTTCTCTCTCTCTCAAAAAAATAAACATTAAAAACATTTTTTGAAATAAATAAACAAACAAACATTGGAACCTAAAGGGACCCCATTTAAAAAAGATGTTTTTTTTCCTTTGCTTCTGCTTCTATTCTTGCTGGGGCTTGCACCCCCACCTCACTCTACAAATCCCTTGTAATGCGAATAGCATGTGTTCTCCTTGTAAGGGACAAAGAACTAATATCTTTACAGGCTTCCAGCAAAATAGATAACATCCAAGGAGTGACTCGTGGGTCATCATAAACACAAGACCACTGACTCCAAACACCTTGAACCAAGACCCCTGACTTCGGGGAATGGATGACTTAGGAAAGACAGCTGGACTGGGTCCTTGTTCTGACCAGTTCCTGGATGCCAAGGAGGGAACATGAACCATACCATAATTGCCAATGAGATCCCTAGGCCCCAGGCAAGGCTGAAACTCATGTTCTTTTCCTTTCTTAGTCTCCTGGAGGCTCTGTTCGTATCTCTTTCTCTTCCTCTCTCTCTCTCCCTGCCTCTCTCTCTGTCTCTCTGTCTCTCTCTCTCTCCACACACACACACACACACACATATATGTGTGTGTGTGTGTATATGTATACATATATGTGTGTGTGCGTATATATATATATATATATATATATATACACCTTCGATAAACTTTACTTTCACTTCCAAAAATATTTTTAAAATACTAAATGAATAAAGCCATCTTAGGACAGATATGTGCTGTATGTTGACATATTCATAAAATATAAACTATGTAATTTAAATTAAGACCATATAGAAATCAAGTTCATTTGATTTAATCCTCATTTAGAGTCAGAACTTCACATTAACTCCCCTAAAAATTTATTCCCATAACTATGTATATAAATTTACACACACACACACACACACACACACACACACACACACTCAAATTGTTCTGTCATCTACAAATCATTTATGGAGAGTCACTGATGTACCATGTAAAGAAGTGACATCACTCAAGATTTTAAAAATTACCTAAAAAAGAGTATAATGATTACATAATCCATCTTCCTCAGTTTCTTTATGAGTAAGTTAAGATTCAAGGCATTCACAATTTTGATATAGTTAACCAGAGATGTAACTGCTATTCCAACATATAACTTTAGATCTTCATCTTAATATTAGCGTCTCTCCTAATTTCTCTTATAGAAACACACACACACACACACACACACACACACACACACACACACACACTTGAAATATGCCATTTCTTATTTACCTTAGATTCATCCTAGCCTTCAGAAACTTCACACTATTGTCTGATTTTGCATTACCTATTCCTTATTGATTTTTCATATTTAATTTATGTACCATACAATATCACAGGAGTTAAATCATGATGTGAGAGGTAGATACCTGAGAGAGAAAATCTACAATTAAAAAGATACAAACCATACAAATATTACACCAAGCACCAAAAATGATAGGTATAGTTCCTTTTGGCTATGAAATATTCTGTCAAAGTATAAAGGCTGATTTCAGCAAGTGTGTAACATTTCCATAGATGTAGGTCTGTGTGTGTGTGTGTGTGTGTGTGTGTGTGTGTGAAGTGTATACCAGGAGGTTAGAATGTGGCTGTTCCTGATTCAGCCTCAGTGGAAGCATTAATTCCATAGACATTAAGATATTTAAATGAATGCATGACATGTGAAGCTTCTTATATGAATAATTTTCAACAGAAATGGAGACGAATCTGTTTCGTGAGTCTTGGACACTTTGGACAGAGCAAAGATGTTAAAAGCGGACAGAGAAGAGAGGAGATCGGTGAAATTGTTTCCTTTGAGAGAACCCTTACAGATCATTGGGTACCCTTTCCCTAGCCTTTCTGGGGAAGGTGAAAGAATGATACCTTCTGGTGCTAGTTTAGTGATGTGGGCTTCAATGGGATCACTCAGTTATGAAATTTGTTTCGTGAAGTTGGCACATAGAAAAGATTGGTGTCTGTTCACGTCTGAGAAAGCTAAAGTCGAAATCACACAGGAATAAGCTAAAACTGACATCTGTTGAGGAAATTCAGAGGGTGAGAGAAGAGAGAGCTTCTGTGTTGAAATAAGCCTGCTTTTTGAGCTTCTCAGAGCAAAACTTTTTTTCTGGTTGATCAAGGAAGATCATGGGTGTTGGAGATTTAAAACAGTGCCATTTGGAGACCTTTCCAAGTAGGTACCTGAGGAGTAAAAAAAACAACCTCAGCAGAAGAAGGCTGGGGATATCAAGTGGCTGGTGACCAAGTCCAGTAAGTGTCCCTTTAGATGCACCCCCTGGGAGAAGAAATTGCAGAAGTGAGAGGCCCAGTTGGAATCACTGAAAAAGCCCTAGGACTGCCCATGACAGAGTCAGCCTGAAAATCAGGACCAGTGAGCATGTAGCCAGTTTAGGACTGAGGTCAAGACCAATCCCTTTACCTCTTCTGTGCTCTACTTCTGTTTGATCTTACCAAAAGCGAAAACAGCAGCAAATAAGGAGTTTAGAAGAAAGAGAAAATACAAGAAGGAGAGACATCAGCTAATTTCAACCCTGTCCATTGAACCTGGCTACTAAGTGCTAGTATGGGAGAGAGGGAAGAACTTAATATTCAGTTACATTTAGTAATTTGATTAATAGCTGAGGCTTGGTATATTAATTATAGAATTGAAACTGTGTCTGATGTGAATTGAAACTGTGTCTTATGGCTGAATTTTATCCTTCCAAAATTCATATGTTGAAGTCCTAAACCCCAGCGCCTCAGGATGTGACTGTGTTTAGGGATAAATTCTTTAAAGAGGTGGTTAAGTTAAAATGAGTACTTAAGGATGGACCCTAATCCAATATAGCTGATAACCTTACAAGGAGACAAATTTTTGACACGGAGAGACAAATACCAGGCAGGAGTGTGCATGGAGGAAAGGCCGTGTGCGAACACAGCAAGAAGGTGACCATCTATCTGCAAGCCACGGAGGGAAGCATCAGAAGACGTCAAACCTACCTACATCTTGATCTTAGAACTTCCAGACTCCAGAACTGTGACAAACAAATTTCTGTCACGTAAGCCATTTTGTTATGACAACCCCAGCAAACGAATTCACCAGGTTAATGTGATCACAAGACCTGAGTTTTCATCCTGGGTAAGAAGCATGTTGAGAGTATCTTTTTTTCTGGAATTCTGGAAATTATTTATTAGAATGTGTTAGTGTATCCAACAGTGAAAACTAAAAAAAATAAAATTAAAAAATCTGAGGTTTTCTTAAAACTGAACATGCATTTGGATATTTTGCTTTTTGCATTTAAGCTATCATGCTTTCTGAATCAAAGAATGCGTATCCTTATGGAAAAAATGAAACAACAGAACATATGAAACCATGCCCACGATAGATAACCAGAACATACTCAATCAGCAGCATCCATCCCATTTCTTAAACATAAGCTTAACCCATCTCCGTATCTTTTCGGTAGGGAAAAGACAGATCTGTCTGTCCCACTTGTCTGGCAGAGTAAGCATGCTGAAGGGAACCAAAAGGAAAAAAAAAAAGGAAGATTGATTTTCAAAGAAATTAATGTATTAAAAAATTTGAAAGGGGAATGTCAGAAATTTTGTTGAATGCTTTTATTTTATGGATTTATTTGAAGCTGTATGCGGTGGAGAGGAAAATCATGATTTTTCTGATAATTATAGATTCTAAAGGTCTAAAATAAGGCACATCCTGCAGTCCAATGATCATACACAGTAAGTCATAAAGAATCAGTGGACAGTCACACAAAGCTGAGGAACAGTGGGAAAGATGACACTATGTCTGTCATATTGTCTCCACGTATTTATCGTGAGTTTTGAGCATATTTAGTACTTTCCTGTAATTGGAGAGCAGTAGCTCAGTTGCCCAGGAGGGCTATTCACGGTGTCTGTGGGGGCAGGACACTGGCCACTGGCCACCTGTGGTTTTCCAGAAGTTGAAATGGGGCTAGTGAGACTGCAACGCTGCATTTTTAATTTTATTTTACTCTAATTCATTTTAATTTCACCTTAGAAACAGCACGAAATATTTTGCTGTTAAGGACAACTTCATTGTTTTGGTACTACATTTTATTTTACCTGTTGTGTGGTGTAAGAGGCACCATACAGTGCTGGAACCATATAATGATGGAGCGTTATAATGTATTTATTTGAATGTTTTATGCATAAACATAGTTCATACATGAAATGTACAAATGTGATTCCCATTTATTTGAATATTTTATGTAAGAATTTACAGAAAAATATAGGTAAATAACAGTTACTAATAAATTGAAATATTGTACTTATCACTTTAATTATAAGTAAATTGGTCCTCTAGCATATTAAAAAAACAACTCTTTGCATTGGAAATTTAAGTATGAGCTGTGCTGTAAGTGTAACACACGTTTAGATTGTTGAGACTTAATTGAAAAACACAATGCAAAATATACCATTAATATTTTACATTACTGTTGAAATGTTAATATTTTGGACTTATTAGTTGAATACAATTAAATTTTATTTTGCTTATGTATTTTACTTCTTTATGTGAGGCTAAGAGAAAATATGCAATTGTGTGTGTGTGTGTGTGTGTGTGTGTGTGTGTGTGTGTACCACTGTGAAACTGAGCTCTCATCAGAGAAACTTTTGTGAGTTACTGGCATGACGTCAAATAGTTCCATTTAGACTTGGAAAAAGTCTATATCGTCCCATTATCTAATGACCTCATGGTCTTCAAATACTAAGGAATCCTTTTAAAATCACAGAGTGGAGGCTGTACCCAGTTTTACCAACTTCTAGTCCAGTGCTCTTTCCAGAACAACACCTGTGCAAAAGGAAATTTATTCTTGGTAATCTCTACCTCTCTACTTTTACAATCTTAGTTTTTGTTGCTATTTCCTCCTCAAACATCTACCTCAGGAAAGAGTTAACTGGCTTTCCGTTATGTTGATAAACTGGAAAGATAAGTATTTAACTGGAAGTTGAACACAAGTCTAGGAACACAAAATCTGGAGTCTCATGTTAGTTAGGGAAACTCTAAATAGTACTTGTTATGTTTTCTGTAAGAAAAGGAGGATATATCCCAATGCAACAAAGTTGCTATCTTTTTAGGCCAACAGTATAATGTTTGAATTTGACCTTCTCCCCCAAAAGTATTCTGGGTATAATGAAACTGTTGCCTTTCCTAATAAGGGTTATGTTATTTCTTTCACCTTAAACTTTTATGGCTACAGATTCCTTCTTGGGTTTTCCAATAACAGTCAGTAGTACCTGATCTAATAAGAAGATAAATAAGCCTATAACAGCAGATGATTTTATTGTTTGTTTCACCCTGTAGACATATAGTAGAGCAATGAATATACTCTGCTCCTATCTTACATGGTTCATTTGTAAGACACTTGTCTGGTAAATATTTGATATAGTTTACTGGGAATAATTTTCATTATAATATCTACTGTATTGAAACCTATGTTAAATGGACTCCTTTTTTTAATCAACAAATAAGCACTTATACTATGTAATCAAATAAATATGAGTCTCCAACTAATTACTGTGAAAAGTTGAGATATTTTCATTTCAAATAATACCCCCCTTATTCATAATATGCTTGAAATTGCCTTCCAAGTCATTTAGTAAAACAATAAAGATGATGATGCTTCTCCTGCTGCTGCTGCTGATAATAGTAATAATAGCTAACATTTTATAGAATGCTTACTCTCTGTCAGACACTATTCAAAATGCTTTACATATATTAACTAATTTAATAACTGATATCATTGTTTTATGAAAATGTCACTTTTAATCGAGGACAGTGTATTTCCACAATTTTCACTTATTTATTCACCAAATTTGAGTCTCAATGAATTTTTGCCTTTTCTAAAAAAATACCAATTCTGCAAATTTGCAAATCTGAGGATAACTAAGGCTAGAGTTCACAGTGGATTTAACATAGGCTTTAAAAGTAAAGCCCCTAATGGTTAAGACCTGGTTCTGCTATTTTTGTAAGTTTTTTTTAATGTTTACTTATTTTTGAGACAGAGAGAGTTCAAGCAGAGGAAGGGCAGAGAGAGAGGGGGACAGAGGATCTGAAGTGGGCTCTGTGCTGACAGGAGCCCTGATGCAGGGCTTGAACTCACAAACTGTGAGATCATGACCTGAACCAAAGTCAGATGCTTAACTGACTGAGCCACGCAGGTGCCCTGGTTCTGCTATCTTCTAATGTGACGCTGGGCTTAACACTTTTTTTCAAGGACTGCAGTTACCTCAAATAGGATGTCTAAGTGAATTACACAAATATGCCCCTTTCCTTGGGTGATGCAGTATCAGGCACAGGGCTCAGCCAGAGGTTCGCGGCCCCAACCTGCCACCTAGTATGAGTGTCCCCGTGCCAGGCAGGCTTGTGTCACTCGTGCCAGTCTTTGTTTCTGGTTTGGTAAAACAGTGATAATAATGCAGTCGATGTGAGGATTGCATGAGATAATGTGTGTGCAGATACTTTGTAAATTGTGACACACACATATGAACTTATAACATTCAAGCATTTGCTCAACATTTATTTGGCACCTATAATAATGCTAAACTCTGGGGATGCAGGGATAAAGGACACAGTCACTGTCTTTAGGGAGTTGCAAATTATAAAACCAGGTAGCTATGAAACAATTCAAAATTTGTTTCCTAGCTTTCATATAGTAGATAGAATATTTATACTGCTCATATCTTTTAATTTGCATAGAAAAGTGCTATTCTTTGAACTAAACAACACATCTTTTTAAAATCATCCAATAGTAATATACAGCAGTGTTTTGTCTTGTTTTGTTTTTTGCTGGTCACTTTAAATTTGCCATTAACCAGAAGGTCTGGAGTGATATTAAGAACACTGAATAACAACTGGTAGGGACTAGAAGCTGTATTGGGAATATTGGTCACAAGTAGTATCTAGAAGGTGCCCTTAATAGGGCCAGCTATTAGCCACTTGCTATATTTTGGGACAATCCAGTGAGTCTTGAAAGAGATGGGGCAGTTCAGGAGCCAGGAATGCAGTTCAGATACTCTTGGACCAATGACAGAGGCTACTTATTTACCAATCAGCACTATTTCAACATTTTAATAATTTGTATGGCCATAGTGGACTAACACAGCTTTATAGCACAGATATCACATTGTCAGTTAACCTTAAACGACTCTGCAGCCTTCGATACTCAAGTCAGGTGCCGGGTGTTCTCAAGGCTTTCTTGGACCATGTATTCTCTTTCACTCCCCACATGAGCTTGCATTTTCTTAATTACAATACTTCATAAATCTTTTTTTTAATGGAATATTCAATCATCTTTTCACATACTAGATAGGAAACTCTGAATTCTGAGACTGTGGACTATCAGAACCTAGCTCAGTGTCTACTACAAAGTAAGGGCTCAGGAATATTTTTGTCGAATAAATTTAGATGGATAGTAAATGAACAAATAAATAAATGCACCATAATACTCTCAAATGGGGTTTTGATTCAAAACATTATTTTAGTTTAATTAAATAACACTAGCTATTTGCCTGCCTCATTTATACTTCAGTTAATTAAATAACTGAAGAAAAGTTCAGGCTAAGTGATAATAAATTTATTGTCACATGAAGCCAGTCCCTCCTTCCATACCTTATAGAATCATTTCCCAAAGTGTGCCTTGAGGAAGAGCAGGTCCTATATAAGCCTGAACGGTCTTATTTGCTTAAATTAAAAAAACTCAATATAAATTTCTTTAACCCAGTGTTTCTGGAGCGTTGTGGACTCCCAAATTGACCCCTGTGTGACCACCATTGCCATATAACTCTACACTTCAGGAAAATCATAGTATTGTCTTTATCATTTGAAGGAAATTTGTTTAAATTACCTTTTACTATTTCTGGATATCTGTGAATTTGAATTTAAAAAGTCTAGGAATTTTAATTTTATGACCTTATTTTTGAATGGCAGAGTAAAACTGCCTGTAAAATGAATGTAAGGTCCACAAGTGTTGCTTCAGACTCCATTTTTCATGCCAACATGGAAGAATCAATCATATACAGTGTGTTTGATTCCTTGTATTTTTGTGCTTGATTGAAGCCCTTTGGAGGCCATCTTGTACAATTATTGAATCATTACTAAACACAAAATTACCTGTTCAATATACTTGTCATTGCAACAGAATTTATAAAACACTGAATTTTGTTTGTTAAACACCAACTTAATCAATTATCTTTTGTTACATATTCATGCTTAGGTGATGTAACAAAATTGCCCTCACTAGAGACAATAAATGTTAGCACTTAAGAATTTTTTTTTAATTTAATGTTTATTTATTTTTGAGAGACAGAGACAGATTGCAAGCAGGGGAGGGGCAGAGAGAGAGGGAGACACAGAATCTAAAGCAGGCTCCAGGCTCTGAGCTGCCAGCACAGAGCCCAACGTGGGGCTCAAAGTCACAAACTGCGAGATCATGACATGAGCTGAAGTTGGTCATTTAAACTACTGAGCCTCCCAGGCAACTCTAAGAATTCTTAATGGGAGTAAAACTCTATCATATATATTTATATACAAATGAATACTAAGTAGAACAATATTTGATCACCATGAGGTACTACCATAAAATGATGGCAATTTTGGTAATCTACCAGATGTACTTTGAAATACAAGAGATTCAAACAATTATAGACAAAAAATATTATTCATGAATTCATTACATTATAAAAGTTTTGAATACTTGATAGAAATTACATTAACTAAAATAACTAGTCCAGAGTTGGTTGGGATAATAAAGATAGCAATTATAGACTTACATATTTTTTAATCAATTTGCAATTGTAAATATAGCTTAAATAACAGCACAGAAATCAGTACAGAATATTTTTAGACTTATGTAGGAAATATAATATGTATATTTCTTTGAGGAGATTAATTTTGAACTTAATAGGCTATTTTGAAAATCTAAACTGTTTAAATCTAAATCTAGATAATTTTAGATTAAATCTAAAATATATTAATCTTGATACTGTGGATTTTATTCATTCTTTGAATCCTTTGGATCGCTTTGATTTAAGAGAAGTCTTATAAAACTTTGACTAAATATTATATTTCTAAAGTTCATATCTAGATATTAGTCTTGAGAGTTCTATTATGGTGAAAGAGATTATGAAACATAAATTTCAAATAGTTCCCCTTCCAGATCAAGAGGCAAAACTGGAAGACCTAGTTAATAGAGCTTTATAAAATCCATGATTAGTGAAAACTCAGGACATGATGTAGGAAAAAAAAAAGAATAGCTTTCCTGCCATCCAATAGGAACAGAAAGCCTAAGCTGCCTTTTTCTGTAAAAACTCTCACGGAGGATGGAGGTTAGTTAGAGATACTACAAGAACCTATATAAATTTGTTAAGCTACATTTACTAAAGAGATTAATTCTGAAATCTTACAGCACTGACTTATAGAAAAATGTAAGCCCCTTAGAGACATACCCAGATTCAGCAGAGCACCAGGGTAAAATGTGTCCAACAAGTGGGTAATTTTATACTTTATCAATGGATGGATACTGGGTGGCAGATAGGTATGAATGAGTTAACACAGAGCCTTGCTCAGTAAAGGAAAAAAAGAAAAGGAATGTATAGTAGAAAATGAGGTTTAAAGAGCTTTAGCTAAAGAGTAGACGGGAAGACCCCGCACAAGGTGCCATGGAGTAGGGTCAGAAAGTAGACAACTGACCAAGCTTAAACAGCATGCCATGAGTTGCCCCGTGGACACCAGCAGTAGATGTCTACAGGATTCTAAAGTACCAAGAAGTGACATCTCCACTGAAACTGGTTACTATTTGTGATTGAGAGCAAGAGTAGTCTATTCCGTCCCATCACTATGAGGGCTCATAGGCTATCACTTATATCTAAAAGTTTTCTTTAAAAAAGAAGAGGCTGATCTAATCCCTAAAAGTTTGAGCTTTGCCCCAAGAAAGGTGAGTTAACACAAGAGAGACATTTTTCCTAGAAAAGATTGGCAAATTTATTCTATTGTTTGCAGAAAAGTATGAGCCACATTAAAATGTTATACCAAAATGAATTTTTTTCAGTTTGATAGTTATCAAGCACTATATTTTAAACCTACTATATGTTTTAGAAAGTATTACTCATATTACAATTGGATATTTGACAATTATCTCCTATTTATAGTAGTTGTTGTATTTAAAAATAGTAATCTAAGTCACAATCATTTTAATAAGATATTTCTGGATTCTCACAAATTCCATGAGATTGTAACATAAGGTTAATATAATTTGCCTTTCACTTTTTAAAGTATGTCAACAAAGGATTTATATAAATGGATTAAGCAACAGCCTAAAAAAGAACACTTAGCAAACAGTAAAGATTTTTTTAAGCATTAAAAATTTTTTTAAAGAATCAATAGAAATACTGGCTTAGGAAAGAACACTTAGCAAATGTAAGCATTAAAGATATTTCTTTAAAATAACAACTACGATATTTTCCTCCACTGTAAGTCATTCTCATATCAATGTTATCAAGATTGATTCAATTCCTTAGAAAATAATGAAAATTTTATAACAATCTCCATATAATCTTTAATATGCTTATTTCTGTGACTACTTCTTAAGCACACATGTCCTTTCTCTTTCAATTTTCTGGCTGTACTTTGCATAAAAACCATTTATCACCTGTTTTAAAGTGATTCTCTTATTCAGAATATGAATGTAATGTTTCCAAAATATTTTCTCATAAATGATGACCATCAATAATTCTAAGTAGTCTACATGTTAATGCATATAGTTAACTCACAACCAGAATGAAAGGACTATAAAACAGCAAGGTGGGATAAAGGAAATATTATTCCTAATATTCTACTTTATATCTAAAATCTCATTTTATATATTAAAACTATGGTCCAACTCTAAATACAGTCAGGCATATGGCTTAATTTTAATTCATAAATGTTAAAATGTTTAGCAAGATAAAAGTATTTTGCTAGAAATGCTTATGTTTGACTAAAGTTAAGCAAAAATTAGTCACTAACATTGTGTTTCTTATATACAATGCTTTACTTGAACTCATAAGTTGTGTTTCACAGCAAAATGTCTACGTTTGAGAAATTTGAAATGAAATGACAATTAACCAGCTTATTGTCAAACACACCCATAATTTCTGAACAGAATTTTGGGCTGGGGATATATAAGAAGATTGGAAAATTAGTTTTAAGGATGGGAATGAAAAATTATATAAAGTTAGTTATGGAAGAATTCAATTCTATCATTATCGACTAATGCAGTAAAAGGACTTAAATGTTATATTGGCAGGGACTATAAAACATACATTTACATCACAGGGGAAAATACTATCAGAGAGTTTTTAATGGTTCTTTTAGACAGACCAATGGTTATTTCGCCATTTTGACTATTAAATATCTTCATTATCTCTGCTGGCTGTGTAAACATTGTACTAATTACAACAATGAACTCTATAGACCAGACAAGTTTATAAAGCAAGAAATAAAAGAAGGGTTTTTTTAGGAAACTCACAATAAAATTTAAAAGAACAAAAAGAGAATTTCCAGATGAAAGTAATTATTTAGCAATGAAGGAGACTTGAAGAGAAAAAAAGTGATGTTCATAATAAAATCAAAAGGAAATAATGTATAGGATTAGAAGTTATTCTCAAACACTTCACCAATGAAACTCAACATCCTACTCTCTCAAAACTCACTAAATGAACATAATTTACTTCTTAAGCTTAAACTAATGCATTTCATCTAATATATGAAAAAGGGATTGAGATAATTCAAACATAGTTTATGAATTTTTCACTTATGCACTAAAAAAATACCTACTATAAAACATATGTACATACATAGATGTGCGCGTGTGTGTGTGTGTGTGCATGTGTGTGTGTATGTGTATAACTTCTTGAATTGTGCTAAAAAGCCCTGTTCATTGTCTTCACCAGGAAAGTCACTTAACTGTCCCTGTCCAACATTCCTATTACAGTAAACTACTTACACTGAAACTATCCAAACCAAAAGTTTTGATCTTCTCTTACTATGTCACACTCTCACCTCCAACCTTGAAATAAGAAGACTCTCACTGATGGTGATCAAATTCGAGGAGTTTGTGATCACAAATGATTCCCTGTGCTTTATTAAAAACGGATATATAAAGGTTCCGCAAGAAACTGATGCTTTAGCAAAATTAGAAAGAAATATATTAAACAGATTGCTTTGATGTTATGCTCCATTTTTAAATGTGAACTATATTATTTTAATAATTATGTTGTAAAGAGGAAACTGCTTCTCCTGATTTTTTTAAGTCACATTTTAAAATTGAGTTCTAAAGAAAAGTGCTTTTTTCGCTGGAGAAATTTAGACACGTGCTTATAAAACGTAGCATTTTTCATTTTACATGTGTTTCCTGGATTCAAATTTATGTTTGATCACAATTGTTAAACTATTTCTGCTTCTTGGTTAGAAAGTGTGTTTCTCATCCATTTCATGTGGTTGATTATTTATTTCCACTGAAGAATCTTTGTTTACTGCATGTCTGACTTTTGCTCATAGAAATCTTAATACACTTCGATTTGCACAATAATTATGTGTCTGACAAGCATGACTTTTTTTTTTAACTGATGGAGAAACCAAGGCTCACACAACTCAGGCAGCGATTAGCAACCTCACAATTCGACCCTTATCTTCTGATTCTAAGTCTATTTCTTTCCTGACATACTATCCTGGATCCCTGATAATCTTATTTATCTTTGTTCAATAACTCTGCACTCACATTTATGTCAAAACATTTCCAAATCTTAAAAAATGGAGTACCATTTGAAAGTTGTTTTTCACTTAAATTATGTGTGTCTAAAATGCCACGGGCCTCTGTGTAACTGAGGTTTATGGCAGTGCATTTTCAATACAATTTGAAAGCCTCATTCATTAAGTATGTTTTTGTCACCAAAAAGACACACAGCTGATCCCAAAATGGTGACAACTCTTTGAGAAATGATGTAATAAAGTATTTTACCTCATAACTTTAAAATATACTGTATTACTATAGATGTATCTTTGTTAAAATGGAAATAAGTATCTATAAAATATTAACCTGCATAAGAAGAATCAAATAAACAAAATTATGGGAAAAAGGAGTAAATTAAAGTGTGATAAAATCTGTAAGAATTTAGAAAACTTTGCCAATCTATAATATAGAAAAATTCATATATTTGGATATTTGGAATTGATTATATTGTTGTAATTCCTAAACTTACATGCCAAAGACAATTTAGTGAATATCTATAGCTACAGAATCTTTGCACATTAAAAAATTAGATATGTTGAACTTAAAATGAAAAGTGTTGTAATAGTATTTCATACTTGAATAATTGAGACTTATGGATAAAAAAATAATACTTTTAAATAAACATCATCTAGAGGTACAGTTTTCTGGATTGGACAATTGAGTGTCATGTGAAAATCTAGTTCCAATTTAGAAAATAAGAACACATGCTCATATTCACAGAAATGGAAAATAAAAAGATTTTAGGTTTTTAATTAAAAACAAATGACAATGCTATGGAGGTTTCAATAAATAAATATGAGAACTTCCAAACACCACAGTTAAAGAAAAGTTACACCACTTACACGTGAAGAAGCACATCCAAGTTCTCATTAGAAGCGTTTTAATGAAACTTGAATAAAGCAAGAATTTACAAAATAAAAACTAATATAGTGAAATGAAACTGAAACGAGTTTTTTTTTTTGGGGGGGAGAGTTGAAAATTAAAGAGGAAAAAATGTAAAACCACAGTAGAGATAATAATAGAGTTTTCAAAGAAGGGTTTTCCAATATAAATAAACTCAGAGGGGAAAAAAGAGATTGTTTATTTTAGATAGAAGTGGACAATATTCAGTGTGGGATCTGGGGAGGCATAAGCTACTTGCATATCAAAGGCATTTTATTTAAATCAAGTCTTTTCTTAGTTTTTTTGAGTTAGAACAGAACTGCATTTATTAGTGTGTTATCCACAACCTCTACTTAACCCTATTTAAATTATAACATCTAAACCAATCATGAAGCTGGCTTCTAACACAATTTAAAGGAGGCTCTTTTGAGGAAAGCATGTCAGTGTGACTCCATTATGGGACACATTATAAAACACCAATGCCATTCATTCAGGAACCTTTAATAAGCTTGCAGTTACTTTTCATGATATTTTATAAAGAACACAGGTTAAACAGAAATGCCATCAGGAAAATAATCAGTCTTCGGAAACCTAGAGTTTCAATAAAACATTAAATGAATTTAAAAAGACAGCTCAATAATAATCATTAAGTACTCAGTAAGTATTGAGTACACCACTAGGGGCACCCGGGCGGTTCAGTCGGTTAAGTGACCGACTTCAGCTCAGGTCATGATCTCAAAGGTTCCTGAGTTTGAGCCCCACGTCAGGATCTGTGCTGATAGCTCAGAGCCTGGAGCCTGCTTCAGATTCTGTGTTTTCCTCTCTCTCTGCCGCTCTCCTGCTCATGCTCTGTTTCTCCGTCTCTCAAAAGTAAGTAAATGCTAAGAAACCATACCTCATGGAGACCTGGCTGTGACTTTTGTACAGTACATTCCATAATTTTTTTCTCTTTAATTGATTTTAATCTAGATACTGCTAAAATTAAATGGTAGCGTGGTACAATGTAAATTAGCATGATTACTGTTTCTTGCTAGGGCATGTATTTCAGCATGTCAGAATTATGAATTTTACAGCTATCTAAGTTAGCTTATTATTTACTTTTTAGTCCAAATTTCTTTATTTGCTTATAACCTCAAGAATTGCTTTAACTGAATTTATGTTGTCTAGGTAAAATAATATTTGGACATAATCAGGCCTAAATCAGGAAAGTTTTAACAGGATCTATGTAAAGGTGGGTTTTTATATTATAAACTTTTCCATGATCATATAAAATCAGAGCTTCCATTTTCTTAGACCACTTTATTTCTTCTATATTTTATAGATACAGATTACACCAAAAATCACCCTCTTTTGAGCTCTTTTTTCCTGCAGAAAATAGAAAGAAAAGCCATACCCCCTAAAACACTTGCTTTCTATTTTACTACAGTGAATTCATTGTTATGTTCTTATTTGGTCCTAAAACTAGATAGGCAATGCTAGAAAATCAAATTGAATCTGAAGGTACTATTAAAGTCAGTGTAAGATCAGTGAGTAGAATACTGAAAATAATTAAATACACAAATCTACTGGCAGCTTTGCACCATTGCCTTATAATGCAAAACAACGCTATCTAAAGATACCAGTTTCGTGAACATAAAGCAAATAAAAAGTACCCTTTTATTTTTGAGAAAGGAGATCATTTTTTTCCTCCAGGTTGTACACATAAATATGAAATAATTGCTACCTTATTTCTATTCAGATAAGGAAGAGGACCATCTGACTGAAAGATTTCATGAATCTAGTAGAAAAGATCACCACGTGAGTCAAAGATGATAGTCTTTTGAGTTTCTGCTGTGCCATCTGCTTTAGTCATTGCTGAGGGGGAATTAGAGACATAAAATCATGTGGCTGGAAAACTCCACAAAGGAAGGGGTCAACCCAGAGATAAAGAGGCTCCACAATATTATTGTTTTTTCAATAAACACTTCCTCTGATTCCCTAAGTACGCAACAAATTTAGAAATTGAAATTGGAAATGCAGCAAAATATTATTTCAAATTTAAAGTGACACTGACTGAAATTGGTAAGATTCAAGTTTCTATGCCCTGGACAGTTATTTTTAATAAAATATATAAAAATAATTTTCTATGCATATTTAATTTTCAATTTTAAAATACAGTATTTTATAATGATTAATGTATTCTATTATGAGAAATACATAGACTTGAGAACATATTTGCATCCATGCTTCCATTCAAATTAACTACATTAGCAATAGAAATTATAGATTTTTCTACAGTGGGTCTTGCCTAAAATATTTACTTTTAAGTTATTATCATTGGGATTTTTATTACAGTGATATCCAATATATTATTATAAATGTCAAAATACCAATGACATTAATCTGTTACTACTATTGTCAGAAATCCTATTGATAGGACAGCTATAGCTAGGTTACTGGTCTTCAAAATATAAATTAAGTGTTGAAATTTGTATTCCAGAAAACAGTATGTGGCCTAATAACATTTTAGGTATTAACTCTAAGCTGCCTCAAGTCACCATATTAAAGTTGAAAGTGCCTAAGACTTAAGACTACTAAAAAGGAAAGCATTAAAAAAACAAAACAAAAACAAAAACAAAAAAACAGATAAATGGAAAAATGTAACTGGGGCACTGCTCACGATTCCATTAACAGTAGCTGATACACTACTGAGAATGAAATGATTTATTTACATAAGTAGTCTGAAGATAAAGTACACTAAACCTACATAATATTACTAAACATTATAGAAGTCAAATTTTCATTAACACTCCATATTCATAAAAATTTTGTTCTAAACCAAGAGTGTTTTCAAGCTACTACATCAAATACTGTATCTCACTCATTCAAAATTATGCCTGCTAATAAAAATTGTTAGGATAACAATCCTAACAAGCTTTATTAAACTAGCAATAGCAAACACTGTATATGAAAATGGATTTCATTTGATGGAGAGCCTATTCACAACTTCAGGTTTTCTGCAGTGTTCTGTGGTGCAGATTTAGGAAGCATGTCCGATTGCTGAAGCACTTTATTAAAGGAAAACATTATATCTGTTACATACTACTTTTTAGAGGTCGTAATACTCTTCATTTAGAACACTGTGCTATAAAAACCAACTAACTTTTCTATTGTAATTTAGTTATTATCACATTGTTGCCTCACCAAGTGAATGACCATTTTGGCTTATTCAAATTACCATTTATTAAGGCACAAGATATTTTGCTTCTATCGCAAAATGCAGCTGTATATACCAAAATCATTTCACAAATCAAAAGAGGCAAAGGTATTCATTAAATGTACCTTGATATGGAGCACTAAATCCACGATATCGGTGATTGCTGTCTGTAACAAAATGCAGTCTGAGCCAGTTTTTGTTGCTGATAATTGGTGGTGGTATATTCATTCCAGATAACCTGAGTTACGGAAGACAACAACAACAAAAAATCGTTAAAAACTTTTCAGCAGTAAATGTTTTCACTGAATTAGGACCCCCAAAAATGTCTACCTGTACCCAATATTTATGACTTTGCATTTTTAATTGTTTCGGCATAAAATAGTTATTTTATGTATTGGAGAGTCAATCATCGAACAGTGTCATTCCAAACATGTGCTGTTCTAAGCAGGCCACATTTATTAACAAAATAAACTGTGAACTGGGTATGATTTTTGATTCACCCAAATGTATTGCCTAGGTAATAATAAACATAATGGAGGCTGAGCTAATGGTGCTGGTCATTATGCTCCTCAAGTACATATTGATACAGCATAGTTAGAAAATAGATATACTTTTTCCATCTAATATATTTTCAATAATTTACATTTGATGGCAAATTTCCCAATTTCTTTTCACAGGGCAAGCACTCATTTAATGGGATTTTACAATACTATAAATTTTCATGATTAGCTTTCATTATAACATATACTTCTATAATACATCAGAGGTCTGCCCCAATTGATAGACAGAAAACAGATTGTATTTTAAATGTGTATTTATTCTCCATATATATAGTCACAATGGTACCATTTCATAGTTTCCTTACACAGAGTGCTCAAAACAAAACTTTGAAACTATGCCCCAGATACTGGTCATGGTCAACATATGAAGTAACTCTCTTGCTCTGTATCCTTTGAAGACTTCCAGAGTAGCAGTTTCTCATTTCATTTGATGAAGGGATATTACCCTCATATACCTAGTCATTTAAATCCTAGGTGTGTGCTATAAAACCAAGGTAAAAGATCCTCAAAAAGCAAGACTACTACCTAGTGAAGAAGAGGTCTTCATTAAGGTTTCCTAATAACCAGTATATGATTTATCTTTATTATTCTTCAAAGCCTTCACTTTTCTTCATCAGAAGACAAAACAGCTTGTGCGTGTGTACGTGTGTGTGTGTGTGTGTGTGTGTGTGTGTGTGTGTGTGTTGGGGTGGGGGGGTTGATTACAGCTCTTCTCTCAGTACTTTGCAGGCAGTCATTCTTGGGAACCACTAGGGGGAGATTAAATAGGCTTTGTACACATTATTCAGTGGCGAGGTGTATAAATGGTGATGCAAGGACCCTTTATCCCACACCGTCTCTCATTTCTCCCCAAAACCCATCTTTCCCAAGATGTTTGGGAATTAGCCATCACTTTTTGTGGATAACTATCTGCCATGCATAGAAATATGAATACATCTTTTTTTAACGTTTATTTATTTATTTTGAGGGGGTAGGGGGTGGAGAGGGTGGGGGAGAGAAAGAGAGAATCCCAAGCAGGCTCTTCACTGTTAGTGCAATCCCATGGACTGTGAGATCATGACCTGAGCCAGAATCGAGAGTCCAGCCTTTAACCAACTGAGACACCCAGGTGTCCCTGAATTAAACTTTAATGAATCATTGTGGGCCCAGGTATATGCAAAGGTATATAGAATGCTCTTGGCAATGTCACTGTGTAATCTGATGCTCTTGATTCTAACATGAACAAGATGGGTTCTATCACATAGATTTCTCATCTGTCCTGCTTTGGAATGCATCTTCTTTAATGTTTCCCTATTAAGGCCCTATTTTCTCTTTTCAGAGGGGTGATTCTGCTAATTGGCACAACTGGCTCCTTTTTTTATATCTGAATTTAGCAAAAAAATATGCAGGTAATATACTTGTGTAATTTTAAGACTCAAATTTTAAGGTTTTACTTCTTTACTCTCAAAATTTTCCAGGTGATGTTTATTTTTGTTTGCTTGTTGGTTGGTTTGGTTCAAAAGCAATTCAATGAAAAAGTATTTATATGTGATACAATTATATTTTCAAGAGAATAGCATGTTCCATGCCAGATTTTGATTTACAATTTGGTTCTCTTCAATTCTTTGATTCAATGCCCATAAATACCCATTAGGGGAAGTTTAAATTATTTTTGACAGGTTGTACACATTTCTAAGTATAATGAGACCATAATACATGGATGGTTGCAACACATTAAAGTACAGAGTTTGGAGAGAGGCCCTTAGAAGATCCACTAAATGAGAAACAACTCAACAAGGACATCAAGAAAAGTCAGAGAGGAAAGAAGATGAAGCAGACAATAAAAAGGATAAACTTCCCATCTTTCCCAGGGACAGCAAAGATAATTTCAGCAATAGAGTACAGGAAAGGCAAGTAATAAGTTACTATAGAACTATATAGTTTGTAACCTGAATTCACCTTCAGCAACTGAGAAAGGTGGGAATAAAGAGCTGCAGTAGCCAGCGACATAATGCACGAGATGGAGCAAATAATGGTAATTTAACAGGACGATTTAAGAAGACATTCCTGACAGTCTCAATGTGTCAGTTTATGAAGCATCACTGTAGGTAAGCCAAGACACCAAACCAGAAAGCAAGGGCACCACAGCATCTCTCCCTCTAGTATCTCACATTATTTGAAGATAATGTACACAATATGGTTTTGTTTATGTCTTATGGAACAAGCAGGTAAATGCACGTAGAGATTTCATTGCCATATTTCATGTTATCAGGACATCTTGCAAATGGAGGATTGAGATTAAATGTTGCCTAGAAAGATTCCATCAAATTAATTTAGATAATTAACTTCTTAAATACTAAAGGAGATATTTCCTAAACATAACTCATTATCGCTATGTCATATCACCATGGTCATTTGAAGGTAAGCATATATGCATTTGTTCTAGCATAATGTCAGTGAGAATCATCTCTCTGTAATGAAGAGACTAAGTGCATTCAACAGTTATTTACTGAGCACTTACTATAAGATAAACACCTGATACTAAGGGTATAGTAGTAAATACAGTAGTAAATAAGACAAAGAAGATCCATAATCTTGCAAAATGAAAATAAAGAAGGTAACATAAATAAATCAATAAGATAATTTCAGACAGTGGCAAATGATGTACAAAAAATATGAGAATAGAGGTGAAGATGGCAGTGTAGGAGGACACTGGGCTCACCGTGTCCTGCTAATCGCTTAGATTCCACCCACATCTGCCTAATTTACCCAGAAAACTGCCAGAAGACTAGCAGAACAGACTCTCTGGAGCCAAGCATAGATGAGAGGCCCGCAGAAGAGGGTAGGAAGGGCGGAGAGGCGGTGCACGCTTCATGGACTGGCGGGAGGGAGCCAGGGCAGTGGAGGGGCAACCAGCCCACCCGGCAAGGCAGAGCCCCCGAGTCTGGCTTGCAAAAGCGGAGGGGCCGGAGGGAGTGTGTTCTGACAGCCAGCAGGACTTAACATCTGGAATGTTATAAGTCAACAGCTCTGCTCTAAGAGCAGGAGGGCTAAAGGACAACGGGAGGGAGAGTTGTTGAGCCCCAGACAACAGAACTCAGCTTGGCGGGGAACAAAGGCGCTTGCCACCGCCATCTCCCTCGCCCATCCCCCAGCCAAAATCCCAAAGGGAACCAGTTCCCCTCACGAGCTTGCTTGCACCGCACAAACACCCAATGCCGTGCTTCTGCAGATCCATCCCTCCGACAGGTCTGCCTCCCTCCCGGTGTCACAGGGACCCTCCTAAAGCAGACCACCAAAGGCAAAGCAAGTGGAGCCTGCCCCTCCCGCCCCTGTGCACCTTGCGGATCCACCCTGACTAAGACACCAGACACCTTCGAAGCAGCACAAGCCTGGCAGTGTGCAAGTAGCCCAGACAGAGGCCACACCACTCCATGGTGAGTCCTGCCCCTAGGAGAGGGGAAGATAAGGTACACACCAGTCTGACTGTGGCACCAGCAGTGGGCTGGGGGCAGACATCAGGTCTGACTGCAGCCCCGCCCACCAACACAAGTTACTCCAGACAGCACAGGGGAAGTGCCCTGCAGTTCCACACCACCCCAGGGACTATCCAAAATGATGAAACAGAAGAATTCTCCTCAAAAGAAACTCCAGGAAGTAGCAACAGCTAACGAACTGATCAAAAATGATTTAAGCAAGATAGCAGAAAATGAATTTAAAATAATAGTCATAAAATTAATCGCTGGGTTTGAAAAAAGTATAGAGGACAGCAGAAAATCTATTACTACAGAGATCAAGGGACTAAGAAACAGTCAGGAGGAGCTAAAAATGCAATAAATGAGCTGCAAAATAAAATGGAGGCGACCACAGCTTGGATTGAAGAGGCAGAGGAGACAATAGGTGAATTAGAAGATAAAATTATGGAAAAAGAAGAAGCTGAAAAAAAGAGAGATAAAGAAATCCAGGACTATGAGGGGAGACTTAGAGAACTAAGTGTCATAATTAAACAAAATAACGTACGCATAATTGGGATTCCAGAGGAGGAAGACAGAGGGAAAGGTGCTGAAGGTGTACTTGAAGAAATAATAGCTGAGAACTTCCCGGATCTGGGGAAGGAAAAAGGCATTGAAATCCAAGAGGCACAGAGAACTCCTTTCAGACATAACTTGAATCAATCTTCTGCACAACATATCATAGTGAAACTGGCAAAATACAAGGATAAAGAGAATTCTGAAAGCGGCTAGGGATAAACATGCTCTAACATATAAAGGGAGACAGATAAGACTCATGACAGATCTGTCTACTGAGACTTGGCAGGCCAGAAAGGAATGGCAGGAGATCTTCAATGTGATGAACAGAAAAAAAATGCAGCTGAGAATCCTTTATCCAGCAAGTCTGTCATTCGGAATAGAAGGAGAGATAAAGGTTTTCCCAAACAAACAAAAACTGAAGGAATTTGTCACCACTAAACCAGCCCTACAAGAGATCCTAAGGGGGATCCTGTGAGACAAAGTACCAGAGACATCGCTACAAGCATGAAACCTACTGACATCACAATGACTCTAAACCCATATCTGTCTATAATAACACTGAATGTAAATGGATTAAATGCGCCAACCAAAAGACATAGGGTATCAGAACGGATTAAAAAAAACAGGACCCATCTATTTGCTGTCTACAAGAGACTCATTTTAGACCTGAGGACACCTTCAGATTGAAAGTGAGGGAATGGAGAACGATCTATCATGCTACTGGAAGTCAAAAGAAAGCTGGAGTAGCCATACTTATATCAGACAAACTAGACTTTGAATTAAAGGCTGTAACAAGAGATGAAGAAGGGCATTATATAACAATTACAGAGTCTATCCATCAGGAAGAGCTAACAATTATAAATGTCTATGCGCCGAATACAGGAGCCCCCAAATATATAAAACAATTGATCACAAACATAAGCAACCTTATTGATTAAAATGTGGTAATTACAGGGGACTTTAATACTCCACTTACAACAATGGATAGATCATCTAGACACAAGATCAATAAAGAAACAAGGGCCCTGAATGAAACACTGGATCAGATGGACTTGACAGATATATTTAGAACTCTGCATCCCAAAGGAACAGAATATACTTTCTTCTTGAGTGCACATGGAACCTTCTCCAAGATAGATCACATACTGGGTCACAACAAGAATTGAGATCATACCGGGGCGCCTGGGTGGCGCAGTCGGTTAAGCCTCCGACTTCAGCCAGGTCACGATCTCGCGGTCCGTGAGTTCGAGCCCCGCGTCGGGCTCTGGGCTGATGGCTCAGAGCCTGGAGCCTGTTTCCGATTCTGTGTCTCCCTCTCTCTCTGCCCCTCCCCCGTTCATGCTCTGTCTCTCTCTGTCCCAAAAATAAATAAAAAACATTGAAAAAAAAATTAAAAAAAAAAAAAAAAGAATTGAGATCATACCATGCATACTTTCAGACCACAATGAGATGAAGCTTGAAATCAACCACAAGAAAAAGTCTGGAAAACCTCCAAAAGCGTGGAGGTTAAAGAACACCCTACTAAAGAATGAATGGGTCAACCAGGCAATTAGAAAAGAAATTTAAAAATATATGGAAACAAATGAAAATACAACAATCCAAACGCTTTGGGATGCAGCGAAGGCAGTCCTGAGAGGAAAATACATTGCAGTCCAGGCCCATCTCAAGAAACAAGAAAAATCCCAAATACAAAATCTAACAGCACACCTAAAGGAAATAGAAGCAAAACAACAAAGACACCACAAACCCAGCAGAAGAAGAGAAATAATAAAGATCAGAGCAGAAATAAACAATATAAAATCTAAAAAAAACTGTACAGCAGATCAATGAAACCAAGAGTTGTTTTATTGAAAAACTAAAAAAATTGATAAACCTTTAGCCAGGCTTCTCAAAAAGAAAAGGGAGATGACCCAAATAGATAAAATCATGAATGAAAATGGAATTATTACAACCAATCCCTCAGAAATACAAGCAATTATCAGGGAATACTATGAAATATTATATGCCAACAAACTGGACAACCTGGAAGAAATGGACAAATTCCTAAATTCCCACACACTTCCAAAACTCAAACAGGAAGAAACAGAAAGCTTGAACAGACCCATAACCAGCGAAGAAATTGAATCAGTTATCAAAAATCTCCCAACCAATAAGAATCCAGGACCAGATGGCTCCCCTAGGGAATTCTACCAGCCTTTAAAGCAGAGATAATACCTATTCTTCTCAAGCTGTTCCAAAAAACAGAAAGGGAAGGAAAACTTCCAGACTCATTCTATAAAGCCAACATTACTTTGATTCCTAAACCAGACAGAGACCCAGTTTAAAAAAAAAAAAAGAGAACTACAGGCAATATCCCTGATGAATATGGATGCAAAAATTCTCAATAAGATACTAGCAAATCGAATTCAACAGCATATAAAAAGAATTATTCACCATGATCAAGTGAGATTCATTCCTGGGCTGCAGGGCTGGTTCAACATTTGCAAATCAATCAATGTGATACATCACATTAATAAAAGAAAAGATAAGAACCATATGATCCTGTCAATCGATGCAGAAAGAGCATTTGACAAAACTCAGCATCCTGTCTTAATAAAAACCCTTGAGGACGTCGGGATAGAAGGAACATGCTTAAACATCATAAAAGCCATTAATGAAAAGCCCACAGCTAATATCATCCTCAGTGGGGAAAAACTGAGAGCTTTTTCCCTGACATCAGGAACACGACAGGGTTGTCCACTCTCACCGCTGTTTTTTAACATAGTGTTGGAAATTCCAGCATCAGCAATCAGACAACAAAAGGAAATCAAAGGCATCAAAATTGGCAAAGATGAAGTTAAGCTTTCACTTTTTGCAGATGACATGATATTATACGTGGAAAATCTGATAGACTTCACCAGAAGTCTGCTAGAACTGATACATGAATTCAACAAAGTTGCAGGATACAAAATCAATGTACAGAAATCAGTTGCATTCTTACACACTAACAATGAAGCAACAGAAAGACAAATAAAGAAACTGATCCCATTCACAATTGCACCAAGAAGCATCAAATACCTAGGAATAAATCTAACCAAAGATGGAAAAGATCTGTATGCTGAAAACTATGGAAAGCTTATGAAGGAAATTGAAGAAGATATAAAGAAATGGAAAAACATTCCATGCTGATGGATTGGAAGAATAAATATTGTCAAAATGTCAATACCACCCAAAGCTATCTACACATTCAATGCAATCCCAATCAAAATTGCACCAGCATTCTTCTTGAAGCTAGAACAAGCAATCCTAAAATTCATATGGAACCACAAAAGGCCCCGAATAGCCAAAGTAATTTTGAAGAAGACCAAAGCAGGAGGCATCACAATCCCAGACTTTAGCCTCTACTACAAAGCTGTCATCATCAAGACAGCATGGTATTGGCACAAAAACAGACACATAGACCAATGGAATAGAATAGAAACCCCAGAACTAGTCTCACAAAAGTATGGTCAACTAATCTTTCACAAAGCATGAGAGAATATCCAATGGAAAAAAGACAGTCTCTTTAACAAATGGTGCTGGAAGAACTGGAGAGCAACATGCAGAAGGATGAAACTAGACCACTTTCTTACACCATTCACAAAAACAAACTCAAAATGGATAAAGGACTCGAATGTGAGACAGGAAACCATCAAAACCTTAGAGGAGAAAGCAGGGAAAAACCTCTCTGACCTCAGTCACAGCAATTTCTTACTTGACACATCTCCAAAGGCAAGGGAATTAAAAACAAAAATCAACTATTGGGACCTCATGAAGATAAAAATCTTCTGCACAGCAAAGGAAACAATCAACAAAACTAAAAGGCAACCAACAGAATGGGAAAAGATATTTGCAAATGACATATTGGACAAAGGGCTAGTATCCAAAATCTATAAAGAGCTCACCAAACTCCACACCTGAAAAACAAATAATCCGGTGAAGAAATGGGCAGATAACATGAATAGACACTTCTCTAAAGAAGACATCCGGATGTCCAACAGGCACATGAAAAGATGCTCAACGTCGCTCCTCATCAGGGAAATAAATACAAATCAAAACCACACTCAGATATCACCTCATGCCAGTCAGAGTAGCTAAAGTGAACAAAACAGGAGACTATATATGCTGGCGAGGATGTAGAGAAACGGGAACCCTCTTGCACTGTTGGTGGGAATGCAAACTGGTGCAGCCACTCTGGAAAACATTGTGGTAGTTCCTCAAAAAATTAAAAATAGACCTACCCTATGACCCAGCAATAGCACTGCTAGGAATTTACCCAAGGGATACAGGAATGCTGATGCATAGGGGCACTTGTACCCCAATGTTTATAGCAACACTCTCAACAATAGCTAAATTATGGAAAGAGCCTAAATGTCCATCAATTGACGAATGGATAAAGGAATTGTGGTTTATATACACAATGGAATACTATGTGGCAATGGGAAAGAATGAAATATGGCCTTTTGTAGCAATGTGGATGGAACTGGAGAGTGTGATGCTAAGTGAAATAGGTCATACAGAGAAGGAAAGATTCCATATGTTTTCACTCCTGTGTGGATCCTGAGAAACTTAACAGAAGACCATGGGGGAGGGGAAGGAAAATCAAAATGGTTAGAGTGGGAGAGAGCCAAAGCATAAGAGACTCTTAAAAACTGAGAACAAACTGAGGTTTTTTGGGGGGTGGGAGATAGTGGTAAGTGGGTGATGGGTATTGAGGAGGGCTTCTGTTGGGATGAGCACTGGGTGTTGTATGGAAACCAATTTGACAATAAATTTCATATTAAGAAAAATATGAGAATAACATGATAAAGAAACATCTAGAAATGAGGTTTCAATTGTTCTAATGTCTTTTCCATTTTACACTCAGAACAGCCACACTCATGATTATTTTATCTCAAATTATTAAAATGGATTTTAGGAGAATTACATCAAAGAAAATCACGATAATCATAAATGTCATAACTTTGTAACCACCACTATTATTTGTATCCAAGATGAATTCAAAACCTGTCTCATAAGTAATTGATAAATTTGAACAGACATAGTAAATTAAAAATGACATCAAATTTCATTGCATATTCAATGTAGAAATACAATACAGTGTCACTTTCCAATATTAATCTTTGCGAATCTTTTTATTTATATAATTTTCTGCAGAAATAAATAACTAAATCATAAGCTGATATTTAAAATCACATGTGACATTTTCTATTGTAGATAGTCCCTTAGAGAATATGATCATAATCGTTACAAAAAAAAAAAAAAACTTAGGCAGTTAAGTGTAAGAAAACTAAGAGAACCACAGTTCTTTATCATTTTTCAGAAGTCCCTAACACTATTCTGAGCCTATGTCTTTGGTTTATAACTCTCTTTTCAGACCCTTATTGCTGTTATCTCTCAGTCTCTGGTTGTCAACTATTCAAAGTTAGCACTTGCAACAACAGGTGTCATCTTTGGAGCTCTAAGATCTATTTTTTAAAAATCTTTCTAGTGCTGTAAAATCATTCAAACCTAATGATCTGTCTTTCCTCATCATTGGTACCCATAGGCACAGGCTAACTTCAAACTCATAATTATTCATATCATCACCTGCATGACTCCTCACTCTCCCAACACAGTTCTCCCACACTCTCCTAATTTTACTTCTTTCTCTCTCTTGCTGTCTATGTCTCCCTCTTTCCCTCTTTTACCTCTTTTGACCTCCTTCTTTGGCACTGAGATAAGATTTATTCCTCACGCTTCTTCTGTTCTCCAAGATTTTGTTAGATCAATTGTCCTACTTTGAGCTGTAATTAATTCCTGAAATCCATTCTTTCATCTTAACCCACGGCCCTTTCATGAACTTGTCTTTAGGCAAAATATACATATAAGTAAACAAATGAAGGTAAATACATATAATACTTCTTATATATATTTTATCATATATAAATGTGTATGTGTATATATATAAATGTGTGTATACACACACACACACACACACACTCATATATATATATATATATATATATATATATATATATATATTCAATGAAGCCAGGCTTGTACTTTCAAGGTAGAGATAAATACCCAATCTCCTCTGTCCTCACAGAGCACCTTTGCATAGTCCTATCACAACTCATTATTTTGTACAATAGAAAGTTTTCTATTTTCACTAGTTTATATTTACTTTGAAGGTAGGTTATCAAATTCCTGGTGCTGAGCACAATGATTGATGAATAGTAGGTGAAAGCTGATGTTATTTGTCAAGAAAATACCTGAATATAAGCTGTTTGGGCACATGCCCTCTTTTAGTACCTATGTATTTGCCTTTAGTTTTATATATATAGTAATTATATTTCATACCATTATCATATGCTTTAGTTCTTTTCTTTATTCAAGATCAATCTAAAATTCCATATCCATAAGTCTACTTCATTTCCCTTGACCAGAAGTTGTCTTTTTGTTACCTGATCATCAAAAGCACTTGCTAAATAAAACTCTTATGGCACTTATCACAATTTTATTATTATTATATTGTACATAGTCTATAAATGATAAGGAGTTGGAAGCAGGATCCACATTGGATTTATCTCTGAATCCATAAGCCCATTTCAAAGTATACATAATGAAAAGATGCTAATCAGATTAGTTAATATCCTATTACAACATTTCTCAAAGTGTGCAGTGAATATTAGCCACCAAAAAATGTCTTTGAGGATGAGGGAAGTTACCCCAGTGAAAAAGATTATGAATTGTTGTTTTGTAACCATATCCCCCTGTTCTAGATTTTTTAAAGTTTTAACACAGAATTCTTAATTTTATTTTAACAATCACTTTCCCATTTCCAACTATTATAAATTATAAAATTATTTTAGCAACAAAATTAATCTGTTTCTGAGACGACACTAAAGGCACTAATCTTGTATGCCATGCCAGTCATGAGTAATCTGTTTGTGAAACGTACAGACTTTCACACTGACCAGGCTGTGCTTTTTTATCACAGATGTCTGTGTTCTTGGTTAGATGTTTAAAAGTCACTGAACTGCAGAACACACAATCCTATGTGGTTTTAACAAGAACATTAAGAAGCTAAGCATTGTACTATGCAGCGCAATTATTCAGAAGCCAGATGTTATAAGGTATTTGCAAAGCAAATGAGAGAAGTGGCTACACTAAATTTTCTTCTCTTTTTATCCCCTCTCCCCCTTTACTTGCACACCCCGTTTGCTTATCCCCATCTCCACCTGAATCTGGTTTCCCACTTATCCCCTATTTCTCTGATTTATCTTCCAGACATTTTTCTTACAAAAATTGGCTGCTGTGGAGTAGTGCTACTTTTATCTACACACATGCTTCAGGAAATCAGACACAATGTGTGTGTGTGTCTAACTACCAAAATCTAATTAGGATGAACTAGAAAAGTTTAATAGTACTATAACCATTTCTAAATTGAATCTGTAATTTAAAAACTAGAAAAAAATCTCCACATGCACGTTTCATAGAGAATTGTGCTAAGCATGTAAGGAATTAACAATAATTGTACCCATTCTTTTCCAGAAAATAGAAGAGGAGGGAACACTTCTCAACTCATTTTACAAGGTTAGTATTACTCAAGGTTAGTATATAATAAAACAAGGCAAGGTCAATACAAAAACAAAAAATAAATAAAAATAAAAAATAAAAACAAAAAGCAGACCTACATCTCTCATGAACTTAGATACAAAAACTCTCAATGAAATATTAGCACATTGAATTCATCAAGGTATAGCAAGAATTATACACCATGACCTAGTGAGATATAATCAAATTATATAAGTCTGGCTCAATCTTTGAAAATCAGTGTAATCCACTTTATCAACAGGCTATAGAAGAAAATTTAAATGATCAAATTAATAGACACAGAAAAAGCATTTCACAAAATCCAACATCTATTCATGATTAAAACTCAGCAAACTAGGAATAGAGGGAATATCAACCTTATAATGTTTTTAACATTTATCTACTTTTGAGAGAAAGAGAGCATGAGTGGGAGAGGGGAAGAGACACAGAACTGGAAGCAGGCTCCAGACTCAGCTGTAAGCACAGAGCTTGACACGGGGCTTGAACTCATGAGCAGTAAGATCATGACCTGAGCTGAAGTTGAACACTTAACCGACTGAGCCACTCAGGCACCCAGGAACATCAGTTTTATAAAGAGCATGTACAAAAACCTATAACATCATACTTAATGTTGAATTACTTCATGGTTTTTTTATTAAGATCAGAAACAGAGTCCATGATTCTTATTCAACAGTGTACTAGAAGTTCTAGTGAGTCAATAAGGCATATATCTTATATGGAATTTAAGGAATATATCTTGGAAAGAAAGAAAGTTGTCCCTACTTGAAGATGACATGATTATTTATATAGAAAATTCCAAGCAATCTACAAAGTAAACCCCTAGAAACATTAAGTGCCTTCAGCCTGGTCACTGGATACAAGATGACTATTAGATAACAATTCAATTTCTAAATAATAACAATGAACATTTGGAAATTGAAATAAAACACAATACAATTTATAATTTGTACAAATGAAATTAAATATTTAGGTGTAAATTTAGTAAACCATTTATAGGGTTTGTATCAGCAATATTTTTAAATGCAATAAAAAATCAAGGATGTAAATAAATGAAAAGACATGCCATGTTCCTGAATTTAACACTTATTATGGTAAATATATTAATTTCCTCCAAAGTAATCTATAGTTTTAATGCAATTCCTATTGAAATGCCAGTAAATTCTTTCTGTAGACATACACAAGATAATTATAAAATGTACATGGCAAGGCACAGGACCCAGAAGAGTTCAAACAAATTTGAAAAGTAAACAATAGCCTTTTCAATAAATGATACTGGTAAAATTGAACAATCACAGGTAAAAATCAACCTCAGCCTGAAGTTCACACTGTAAAAAATTAAACATCTATTTATGATTTTTAAAAGTCTCAGCAAACTCGTAAAATATTGTAGTCAACCTGATAAAGGTCATCCATGAAAAAGATACACCTAATGTAATTCTGATATAATTCTTAAAGGTTAATAACTCACTGCTTTTCCCATAAGATCAGACACAAATTATAGATGTCCACTCTTACCATTTCTATTCAAGACTGAATTGGAAATTACTGCCAGTGCAATAAGACAAGAAAATAAAGAAAAGACATAGCAATGTTTAAAAAATAATAAAATTGTCTTTGTTTTCACAAGACTTGATTGTCTATATGGAAAATCTCTATAAATCGGGGCAGCTGGGTGGCTCAGTCAGTTAGGCATCCTATTCTTGATTTCAGCTGAGGTCATGAGTTCACAGTTCATGGGACTGATCCCATGTCAGGCTCTGCACTGACAGCAATGGAGCCTTCTTGGGATTCTCTCTCTCCCTCCCCCTTCCCCACTTGAATGCTCACTTGCTTGCTCTCTCTCTCTCTCTCTCTCTCTCTCTCTCTCCTCCCACAAAAATAAATAAACATTTCCAAAAAGAAGAAAATCTTTATAAATTTATAAAATGCTAGTAGACCTCTTGAATAACTTTATCCATATCTCAGGATAGACAATGAATGTACAAATATCAATTGTATTTCTGCATCTTAGCAATAAGCAATTGAAAATTGAGTTTTTAAATAAAGTACTACTTACAAATCATAAAAATAATTAAACTTTAAACTGTAGAGACAGGAAATAATATCTAATACTTAGATAAGTGAATAGAGAGATTAAGTCACATTCATTTATATGAAAAATCAACATGGTTATGATGCCATTTTCCCCAGTAAATAAATAAATTCTTTACAACTCCTATAACAATCTCATTGGAAATGGATTATTCTAAAATTCATGTAGAAACCTGAAGTACCTCAAATAAGTTTTTGTTTTAAAGAACTTAATTAGATGATTCATGCTAGTTGATTTTAGATTATCAATCTATAGTAATAATGATGAGGTATTACTGACCTGATATACACACAGATAAATGGAACAGAATAGGCAGTCTAGAAATAAATCTACAAATATATGACCAACTGATTTTTAGCAAAGAACTCAAGGTAACTAAATGATGAAAGAATATTCTCTCAACAAATGATATGTAATTGAATATCTTAATACAAAAAATTAATGAAAAAAAATCTCAAACTGTACACAATATTAACTCAAAATTGATCATAGACATGAATGTAAACACAAAAATATTAAAACTGCCAGGAAAATGCATAGGAGAAAAGCTTGTGGATTAGTGGGATATTTCTTAAATAAGAGAGAAAAAGCATGAATCATTAAAAAGAGGATAAACTGTGCTTCATATTTTTAAAGTTCTGCTTATGAAAATATACCATTAAGAACATTAAGTGACAAGCTATGGACTAGGAGAAAATATTTCTGATGCACACATTTAAAAAAGAAATGTATCCACAATACAGAAAGAATTTTCAAATTAGTAAGACTACAGATAACTCAAAAAAAAGTGGGTAGAAAGTTTTAAACACTTTACTGAGAAAGAGATACAGAAAACAAATAAGCACATGAAAAGATACTCCTTTAGCTTCAGATTTATTCAGTGAGATATAAATATCTTCAAATAATCTTTCAAGAGCACAATCGATTGATTTCTCCAAATACCATCCATATATAAAATATTATACAAGGAAAATGTAAAATATTAAAGATTATTGTAGGTAAATGAGAAAGAATATGGCTGAACAGTCCAAAGAAAGTACACCTCAATTCCCACTCCACTTCCTTTTCCTTCTTGCTCCCCTCTGAAAATCACAGAAACATTACAAAAGAAAAAAAAAAAAAACACTTTGGGAATAGAGTTTCTTTAAACAGAGCACAATATTTATTCCTATTTCTGTAGGTTGTTTCTATTTCACAGTTAGGTTCCCATACTTATAATAAATAAGTATGTAAATAAATATACAACCTGTAAAACTTGTTAAATATGACTTATGTGGACTATTTAAATATTCTCTTTTCTACCTAATTTTCTCTCTTCTCTTTCTAAAATATTTAAGTAGACACTTTAGCAAATGAACTACTCATACTTTTTGTCAGGTTAATATTAATAATGTACAATATTCATTGAAGGCTATTTACTGTGTACTGCATATTATCCCAAAAATACTGATTTAATGCCAGAAAATAATACCTATATAGCATGAAGTACAATGAAGTAGAGATTTTAATTATGGTGGATTGCTGCGCAAGATGTAAATTTGTAAATACTGCTCTTTTATTGGTTGGAAACCCATCACAATGTTTATTCCAGTCATTCTAAGTGAAGGGATCATTACGATTTATAGTTACATAACCCAGTGTGTATTAAACATTTACTAGACTCATATGGTGTCTGATGGTTTAGGACTAGACTTATAATCAGCTCTCAGAAAGCTTAAACTGACTAACTCATAACCGTAGCGTTCAACTCAATTACTTTAGTAGATTTTCAATGTTGTTTTTTATTTTAGATATATTATGTTTTTCTCCATTTATTTATGCCATTGTCAAGCCTGTTATCTCTCAAAATATGCCTGATGAATGATATTTTCTACACCATTTACCTTTTTGTTCTCCTATATTAGCCTCAGTGATTTTTCTTCCTCTCAATTTATTTTAGTCAGGTTTTAGATTACTTCAGGTCCAGTGTCTTGTACTACATTGAAGACTTTATAGTTATACTTTTATTTGAAAAAATAATTTAAAGACATAATTGTCTTTTCTTTACTGTTTTTAATTTTGATATTAATTGTGAATCCATATCTATAAAACTCCTAAACTCTAAGATCTCATGTTAGTTTTGCTTAGGACATCAGGAAAGGATTGAATGATTTATCATTCCTAACAGTGTGTGTGTGTGTGTGTGTGTGTGTGTGTGTGTGTGTGTATATATATATGTATATATATATACATACATACATATATGAAAGCAAAACAAAAGCTAAAAACCATGTTTTATTAATTATTAATTTCACAGCAAAAAAATGCAAACACACTCAGGGAGAATTTTGAAGAAAATGTAATAAGGAACTGTTTATAGAATTGTGGGAAATGAACCAAAATGGAATGTTGTGGCACCAAGGGTAATAGGTTTCCATAGTACCTACAGTCCAAATGGGAATTGATTTCCACCCAGTAAAAAATGGGGATGCCTGCACACAATGGGAGCTAGTTCTGGAGATTGTTACATGGGACAAAGTCAGTCCTTTCTATGGCTAAACTCTCAAGGAAGCCAAAGGGCAAAGGAAGCAGCAAACAAAGCAGAGTGGGAAGGGGGTTGAATGTGGACTGAGGTCAAAGAGAAGGAGTACAGAGTAAAGGCACATTGTCAATGTGCTCATTGTTTATTTAAAGATACCAAAGATGCGGGGCTCCTGGGTGGCTCAGTCGGTTAAGCGTCCAACTGTTCGTTTTGGCTCACATCATGATCTCACAGTTCATGGGATCGAGTCCCAGTTTGGCTCTGCATTGACAGCTTTGAGCCTGCTTGAGATTCTCTCTCCCTCTCTTTCTGCCCCACCCCCACTTGTTCTCTCAAAAAAATAAATTTAAAAAAAAGTTACTAAAATGAAAGGTTATCTAGTCAAAAGAATAGTCTGAATATACATAATAGAATATTTAAAGTCAAACATTCATAAAGGCAATATAAAATCACCACAAAAGGATAGATATTGTTTATAGTAAGGTCTTTTTCCCCCCTAAGCTAAGAAGTCATTCAACAAATAATTGCCAATAAACTTCTATATACCAGACACTCTTGCAGAGAATACATGAGTGAACACAGTGCCAGCTCTTCCACTGCAGTAAAAGAACACTATATAATAAATTTTAGCAAGATTAAGAACATAAATGGTAAATCTGTGTAGAATGACAAAATAAAAGGACTGGGTCATCAAGGAGTGATGGTCTAAGTCACCTCTCCTAATAGTCTGAGTAAAAGGAAAATATTCTGACAAGGTGAGTGTGAACTCTGTCAGCTCTGGGAAGTGTCCATATGGTCCATAGCAAAGCTGGGCTACCACAAAAGAAAGGAACTCTTGACTTGGAGCCCTTGCAAGAAAATCAACTCTGGAGAGACATATTATAAAACATGCATTCAAACCACCTCATGTCTGTCAGAATGGCTAAAATTAACAACTCAGGAAACAACAGAATTTGGCCAAGATGAGGAGAAAGGAGAACCCTCCTACACTATTGGTGGGAGTGCAAACTGGTACAGCCACTCTGGAAAACAGTATGGAGTTTCCTCAGAAAGTTAAACATAGAACTATCCTATGACCAGCAATTGCACTACCAGGTATATACCCAAAGGATACAAAAATATTGATTCAAAGGGGCACATGCACCCTGATGTTAATAGCAGCATTATCAATAATAGCCAAATTATGGAAAGTGCCCAAATGTCCATCGACTGATGGATAAAAAAGATATTATATATCTTCTATATATATTATATATTATATATATTATGGATATTATATATATATGGATGTTATATATATATATATATATGCACATATATATATATATCCCACACACACAATGAAATATTAATCAGCCACAAAAAAATGAAATTTTACCATTTGCAATAACATGAATGGGGCTAGTGTGTGTTAAGCTAAGCACAATAAGTCAGTCAGAGAAAGATAAATACTACATGATTTCCTCATATGTGTAATTTAAGAAACAAAACAGATGAACATAGGGGGGGAAAAAGAGAGGAAGGCAAACCATTGGAGAGACTCTTAACTATAGAGAACTGAGACTTGCTGGAAGGGAGGTGGGCAGGGAGGATGGGCTAAAGGTGTGATGGGCATTAAGGAGGACACTTGTCATGAGCACTCGATGTTAAATGTAAGTGATGAATCACTGAATTCTACACCTGAAACTAATATTATATGATATGTTAACTAACTAGAATTTTAAAAAACCTGGAATATTAAAAAAATGTATTTATCTTTAATTTTACCCCTAAAAATAGAACTCTAAAGTGACAGAATTTGTAATGAGTCAGAAAATGATTTTATTTTTGGATATTCCCATTTTCTTCATACCATTTTATGTTCTTATGCAATTTTAAAGCTAATAACTATTAACATGACAAACGGGGAATGGGTTCTTCTCTTCTATATCATATTTAGCTCGAGACACAATTTTGTTCCTCAAGACTTCTCCAAAGATATTTCTAAAAATAGAATGTATTTTAAAACTATTTTTATATAGTATAATGGTCTATGAAGTCCTTTGAGTTAGGAATATTCACTAAATTAATATAGTAGAAATATTTCATGGTATATTTCTATGAATACCTTTGAATTAATAATGTTCACTGAGTAAACACATTAGTAAAACAGATTTAAGTATATTGTACCTACATTTTCCCTTCTATCGGTTTGGGTTAAAGATAACATGTTCATAAATATGAATATGGGCACTTATATTTAGGATCTTTAAAATATTTATATATATAATCCTATATAGCAAAATTTCAGATAAATCATATTCAATAACTTCAATTAAAAGATTATTTTTAGTAGAAAGTTAAATTGAGGCATACAGTTATCTAATGAATTCATGTGAGAGATATATTCACAAAAACAATTTATACACACTTCTGCACATGTACATACACAGAATCAAGAATTAATCTAGATAAAGCATTGATTACGGAATTGTCTCCTCTATGATACTGATCACATTAACTATATCTCTCATGGCCTCTACACACCTTTATATGGGTTTTGTCTCTTGGAAAGAGGACAAAGAAGAAAAGCACATTGGTCTGTGTGTGTGGATTGGCACAGTAACAAGTAGTTTGAAACTGAAGGAAAAAGGGGAGAAGAAAAATCATATTATACTGATTTAAATGAACAATGAGAGATTGCAGAATTGGCCAGATAGATGGAAAACAAATTCAAACAGGTAAAAATGCGTGCTTATACTCCAAACTGAACAGTGTCAAATAAAATTCTTTAGTACCTCCCCTTTAATTTATTCAACACTGATTTTTTTCATTCAACATTCCTCTGTGAATATTAATTGATCACTTTATAGGTACAGGCACCCTTCAAGGTGGTGCAGGTAGGGATCAAGAAAGGAAGGAAGGAAGGAAGGAAGGAAGGAAGGAAGGAAGGAAGGAAGGAAAGAAAGAAAGAAAGAAAGAAAGAAAAAGGAAGGGAAGGAAAGAAACCAAAGATTTAATCCTCAAGGACGTTCCATTCTGGTTGGAAAAGAAAAATAATAAACACATGAATGAATAAATATTTAGTATGCCAGGTAATTATAAGCATTACTAAATGAAACTAACTAGTGTGTGCAAGATAGAGAGTGACTCAGTTAGATCTCTGATAATGACCCACAGTAGCTGAGTTTTGAAGGAAGTGAAGACATGTGCCATGTAGTCTTCTGACATGTGGCAATACATGGAACCTTGAACAGAGCTCTATGGCTGGGGTGTAGTGACTGAGAAAGGCAATGGTTATAGATGGCAATGGAGGATTAGTAATCAGCCAGGGTGTATAGAATTTTGTAGAGTTATTGTACAGTCTTGAAACTTTATTCCTTTTTAAGTGTGAAGCCATTGGAATGTAAAAACAGTAGTGGAATGTCAGGTCTGATTTGCATTTTATAAAGACTGAGCTGATGTGTTGAATAGAGTAGGGTTGCTATAGGACTAGGTTGCTTGAATTATTAAGTGATAGCTGCTGTCAGAGTCTAGGAATAGAGCTGATGGAGGCAGAGGTTGATAGGTTGTCTTCTGATTTAAATTCGCTCAGAGTCAAAGAAATTTGTGAGAAAGGAAAGAATCAAATATGACGTCAAAATTTTGGTCAACTGTGAGATGGAGTGCCCCTAACTGAGATGGAGAAGGCCATCAGAAGTGGAGATCTGGGAGGAAATAGTGGGAGTTTTAGACAATTGAAATTTACATTGCTTATCAGAAATCCAAGTAGATCTATCAAATACATAGTTGGATACAGGAGTCACTAGCATAACCATATGGTAAATAGAACCACATTTCCAGATAATTGTCACCAAGCAAAAAGATCAAGAACTCATTCTATTTCAAGGGGCACCTGGGTGGCTCAGTAGGTTAAGCATCTGACGTTGGCTCAGGTCATGATCTCGCAGTTCATGGGTTCAAGCCCCGCATGGGGCTCTGTGCTGACAGCTCAGAGCCCAAAGCCTGCTTCAGGTTCTGTGTCCCTCTTTCTCTGCCCCTCCTTGACCTGTGCTAGGTCTCTCTCCATCTCTCAAAAATAAATAAACGTTAAAAAATTAAAAAAAAAACTCACTTTGTTTCCGGTTCTGTCCCATAAGGTCAACCCCAGAGGCAGTATGGAAGGAAAGATGGAAGGAGAATTTTTAAAAAAGTTTTCTCCAACAATGTAATATGTGGATCGTGTCTTGAATCCTTCTGTGTGGTAATGGTGGGACAGCCAGGTTTGAGGACAGGAGAAGAAAAATAGGAAGGGAGGCGTTAGAATTCTGCCTCACTTTTCATCCAATCTTGCCTTAGAGTGTCAGTGTACTGACCTCACACAAGGGGCAATTCCTCAGTTCCTCCTCTTCACCTCATTCTTGCTAAGTGACACAGAACTGTCACTTAGACCTCAGGGGCAGAGGTGGCTTTGTGAAAAAAAAAAGACCACTAGCCTTGGGGACATTTTGTTCACCATCCATTCCAAATGTAAATGCTGATAGAGTTTGGTTTAAAACTCACACAGTCAAGCTTTGAAGCATATTATTGTTATCAATTATAGTAAATTGTTTTGATATTAATGACATTAAATCTTGTATTCCCATCACTTTGGCTTTTGATTTTAATGTCTTTTTCTAAAAAAATATGAAGTTATGTCTGTATGATTTCATTTTGATATTCTAAATTGCATTCATGCTTAGAAAGCCATTTCTATTCAGAAATTAAATGAACCTTCATGTGTACCTCCCACAATATATTTTTGCTTCCATTTTAGGCATTTAAATCTTTCATCCATTTGAGATATATTTTGGTACAAAGTGGGAGGAGAAATGATTGAATTTTTTTCTCATACAGCTGTCAAGTTTCCCAGTACCATCTGAAAACACTCTACTCTCCAGTTTCTTATGGAGATGTTTGCTTTATCAAACTTTTGTCATCCAATATATACTACAAATTTTACTTTGTTTCATTGATCACATTTGTTTTCATGTGTCCCTACAACATTAATGATTGCATCTCTTTATATTTCTATGTTCATGACTGGCACAAATATCCAATCTCATTATTATACTTTTGGGGAAAAGTTTTAGTTGTTTCCACCTGTACTTTTGTTCCAAAATTTTTGTCCAGTTTCTGAGAAATAATTGTTAGAGTACTAGTTGGAATTTAAGTACGCTCAGTTGGAAAGAATTTAACCAGACCATAGTTAAAAATACTTAACAACTCCTATAGCAAAATCAAAAACCATTTAGAATAGAAACAAAAATATCAATCGGATGCAGTTATCTCTATTGTACATGAAGTTAGGTACTTTTCCTTACAGCTCCTTCACATTGATTTTTAGGATAACCCTTCTTCATTTTACATGTAAAGAGTTTGCTATTTTGCCCTCAATTTTTTTTTATTTTTAATGTTTATTTATCTTTGAGAGAGAGAGAGAGAGAGCACAATCAGGGGAGGGGCAGAGAGAGAGGGAGACACAGAATCTGAAGCAAGCACCAGGCTCTGAGCTGTCTGCACAGAGCCCAGAGTGGGGCTCAAACTCACGAACTGCAAGGTCATGACCTGAGCTGAAGTCAGATGCTTAACCTACTGAGCCACCCAGGAGCCCCTGCCCTCATAATTTTTTTAAAATGTTTATTCATTTGTTTTGAGTGAGAGAGAGTGTGAGCGTGGTTGGGCGGGGGGAGGGGGAGGCAGGGAGAGAATCCCAAGCCAACTTAACACTCAGTGCAGAACCCAATGTAAGACTCCATCTCAGGATCCTGAGGTTATGACCTGAACCGAAATCAAGAGTCAGACACTAAACCAGCTGTGCCATCCAGGAACCGCCCCCCCAACCCTGCCAATAATATCTTTAATTGCTTGTTGCACCTAATGAATTTTATCTTATGTCTAGTTATTTGCTGTATCTTATTAATTCTAAGTGTTCTTAATTCTTCTAATCTCCTGGATTTATGCTTCTCTTCCTTTTAAATAAAAAAAAAAAAACTACTTAAGGGTGCCTGGTGTCTCCATCAGTTAAGTGTCCAACTTTGGCTCAGGTCATGATCTTGCAGTTTGTGAGTTCGAACCCTGCACTGGGCTCTGTGCTGACAGCTCAGAGCCTGGAGCCTGCTTTGGATTCTGTCTCCTTCTCTCTCTCTGCCCCTCCCCCACTCACACTCTGTCTCTGTCTCTCAAAAAATAAACATTAAAAAGAAATTAAAAAAAAACTGCTTCACTTTTATGTATTTCATTAACCAGAAACTTCTAGAACAATGTGAAACATTATGTACACATTTAAACAGAAATATACATAGAGCTGGGCACTTTTAATTGTTTAGAAAATTCGAAAGAAGTGGAACTACAACTGCTGAAGGAAATATTACAGATCACCTGGCCACTTGGACCTTAAACTTGCTGCTCCTAATCCAGCCTCTAACTGGGTGAAGGAAGCCAACCTCTATGCTGCTTTTCAATCCAGCAGTTTGGGAATCACTCCAAAATCTTCATGTCAACTTACTTTCAATTTATCACCAATTTTTTTTATTTACCATTATTTTCTAAATATTTTCCTTCTAACCTATCAGAATTTAGAGCATACCTTCAACAAATATAACCAAAATTATTACAATACTTCCAAACTCATTTCACTATCTCCAGACAAAATTCTCTTCACTTTATCTTAACGTGTTGTTAATATAGTATTCTTGCTAAAAAAATCTAACCTGTCACATCAATCTGTTGCTTAAAATCTTCAGTAGTACTCAAACAGATACAGAATAGTTCACCCTTAAACGTAAACATCCAGAGTTCTGCAGGATTGGAATCTTATTTATCCACTAAATCTCCATTTCTCAATTTGTTCCCCTTCTTACCTTATTTTTGCTAGAATAAATTTCTTGTACTTTCATGGAGACACATGCTTTATCACAGCTAAGCCTCTGAACATGCTTTTTCCTCTTCCTAAAATGCCTTCTGCATTTACTCTCTTTTTTACAATGGTTTGCTTTTAGAGAATTAGGTTAAGCATTATTATAACAAGGAAATATTTCCAGAAATCCTCTAGGCTGTGTTGCTGCTTCTTTTCAGATTCGCCACAATATCCTCTCTGTCCTTTGGCTATAACATTTATCACACTGTATAAGAAACTTTAGATTAGAAAATTATTCTCTCTCTCCCCGTTTCTGCCTCTGCCTCTCTCCCATACTGTTCAGGACTTTGCCTAACAGAACGATTTTCAAAAATATTTTGTTATTAAATATGCTTCTTCGTTACTTAGATAAAAAACCTGAACTAAAGCAAGAGCAGGAAAATGCTGGAAGTATTAGTCACAATAAGAGTACAATCAAGTATAACTACATTGAGTTAGTAATTTTGTCCCCAATAATATAGAAGGAGTGCAAAGGAAGTAACTATCCTAGATTTAAATTTGGATAAAATGAACAGCTCTTTGAGGATAAAACCATAATACAAAATTAGGCAAGTAATATTGTATGACCACAGAGATAGGAAATCCCAGGGAAGAAAACCAGCATATTCAGTCAGGTATCAAGAGATTTTAAAAAGCTGTCAAATAGTCTAAGAGAAAAATAGCCTAAGAGAAAAGATGGATAAATGAGAATATTTATATCTGAAACTGATATTTCAAGATATTTAGATATTCTGACTTTGGAGGATACTTGTAAGTTTTACAAGTCCAATATGGAGCAGTACATCATACTGGGAGAAAGAAACATAGGATGGCGAAGTTCATTTTTCTTATCTTTTTCAATTTCAATGTTCAATAGGAATTTAATCTCCCTTTAAAAGTGTATTTCTGTCTTTAATGTTTGGAACAATACCTAATACACAGTAGGCACTTGATAAATTCTGTTGAATGAACCCATGAATACTGCTAAACTTTTTTTTTTTCATTTTGACTCAATTACTATTAAGAGATGTGATGCAATGACCCAGCTATTGAGAGACATGGTGCACATATGATTGTGTAATATGCTGTCATTTTTTACTACTGACACCTGAACATGCCAAATTTTTAAAGTGATTTCCTTCCTATAAAATTCTTGTATGCTTTTTTGAGTAACAACGAAAACAGAAGAATTAGCAATAGCACTCTCGAACTGGAAATACAACAGTGAATGCGTGAACACAAATGTGTCCCACCTATGTGACCAAAGTTCAAAAACCACTCATTTGCACCACTCCATCATTCTTTTAACTCATTTATCTGCTTCTGTCTTCTCCCCAAACATCCCTAGCATTTGATTCTTTTGTGTTTTTGTTTATGCTATATTTTCTTTTTTCATTATCAGAATTTCTTTTATTTCATTCAATACGTACCTCAAGAGATAGAAACATTGTATATGTATAAAAAATCATATATTCAGGGCCTAAATATTTGGAGAAAAACGTATATAATTAAGATGAAGACCAGGATAACAGACTTTTGTTTTGTTTTTTGCCTTCCAAGTTTTATTTAAACTCAGGTTAGTTAATATATAGGGTAGTATTGGTTTCAGGAATAGAAATGAGTAATTCATCACTACATACAACATCCAGTCTCATCACAAGTGCTCTTCTGATTTTTTATTTGTTTTTTTTTTAAGGTTGATTTATTTTTGAGAGAGAGACAGAGAGAGAGACAGAGGGACAGAGAGAGAGTATGTGTGTTAGTGGGGGAGGGGCAGACAGGACATGGGGATTCCAAAGCAGGTTCTGAGCTGACAGCAAAGACCTGGATGTGGGGCTCAAACTCATGAGCCATGAGATCATGACCTGAACCCAAGTCCGATTCTCAACCAACTGAGCTACTCAGACACAAGTGCCCTTCTTACTGCCCCTTTAGCCCATCCCCCACCCACCTGTGTCCATCAACCCTCACTTACTCTGTATAGTTAAGAGTCTCACTTACAATTTGCCTCCTCTTCCCCCCTGTTCATCCATTCTGTTTCTTAAATTATGCATATTAGTGAAGTCACATGGTATTTGTCTTTCTCTGAGTTATTTTGCTTAGCATAATACACTCTAGCTCCATCCATGTTGTTGCAAATGGCAAGATTTCATTCTTTTTGATGGCTGAATAGTATTCCATTGTGTGTGTATACACACATGTGTATGTATTGTATGTATATGTGTACACATACACGCACACACACATATACCACTTCTTTATCCATTCATCATTCAGTGGATGCTTGGGCTCTTTCTATAATTTGTCTATTGTAGAAAATGCTGCTATACACATCAGGGTGTATGTGCCACTTTGAATCAGTACTTGTGTATCCTTTGGATAAATACCTAATAGTACAATTGCTGGGTCATAGGGTAGTAGTTTAACTTTCTGAGGAACATCTACACTGTTGTCCAGAGTGGCTGCACCAGTTTGTATTCCAACCAGCAGTGTAAGAGGTTTCCCTTTCTCTGAATCCTCACCATCTGTCATTTTCTGAGTTATTAATTTTAGCCATTCTGACCAGTGTGAGGATGTATCTCATTGTGGTTTTGATTTGTATTTCCCTGATGGTGAGTGATGCCGGGCATCTTTTCATGTGTCTGTTAGCCATTTGTATGTCTTTGGACAAATGGCTGTTCATGTCTTCTTTCCATTTCTTAACTGGGTTATTTTTTGGGTGTTGAGTTTGATAAGTTCTTTATACATTTTTGATACTAACCCTTTATCAGATATGTTATTTGCAAATATCTTCTATTCCATTGGTTGCCTTTTAGTTTTGCTGATTGTTTCCTTCATTGTGCAGAAGATTTTCATCTTGATGAAGTCATAATAGCTAATTTTTGCTTTTATTTCCCTTGCCTTCGGAGACATGTCAAGTAAGTTGTTGCAGCTGAGGTCAGAGAGGAGCTGCCTGTTTTCCCCTCTAGGATTTTGTTGGTTTCCTGTCTCACATATAGGTCTGTCAATCATTTTAAATTTAATTTTGTGTATGGTATATGAACATGGTCCCGTTTCATTCTGCACATCGCTGTCCAGTTTTCCCAACACCATTTATTGAAAATACTGTCTTTTTTCCATTGGATATTCTTTCCCCTTTTTTGAAGATTAGTTGACTATATAGTCGTGGGACCATTTCTGGGTCTTATAGTCTGTTCCATTGATCTGTGTGTCTGTTTTTGTACCCAACATACTGTCTTGATGATTACAGCTTTGAAATCCAGACTCTTGATGCATCTTACTTGGTTTTTCTTTTTCAACATTACTTTGGATATTCAAGGTCTTTTCTGGTTCCATACAAATTTTAAAATCATTTGTTCTAGCTCTGTGGAGAATGCTGGTACTATTTTGAAAGGAATTTCTTTAAATGTGAAGATTGCTTTGGGTATTACTAAAATTTTAACAATATTTCTTCTTCTAATTCGTGACTGTTGAATGTTTTTCCATTTATGTCTTCTTCAATTTATTTCATAAGTGTTCTATAGTTTTCATAGTAAGATCTTTTACCTCTTTTGTTAGGTTTATTCTTAGGTATCTTATAGGTTTTGGTGCAATTGTGAGTGGAATTAATTCCTTGATTTCTCTTTCATTATTGGTGTATATAAATGCAACAGATTTCTGTATGTTGATTTTGTATCCTGTGACTTTACTGAATTCATGCATCAGTTCTACCAATTTTTTGGTGGAGTCTTTCAGTTTTTATACACCGAATATCATGTATCTGCAAAGAGCTAAAGTTTGACTTTTTTCTTGCTGATTTAAATGTCTTTCATTTCTTTTTGTTATCTGATTGTTAAGGCTAGGAGTTCCAGTACTATGTTGAACAACAGTGGTGAAAGTGGACATCCCTGTTGTATTCTTTTTAAAAACATTTTAAATACCTATTGTGTGGTGTGTGTGTGTGTATGAGAGAGAGAGAGAGAGAGAGAGAGAGAGAGAGAGAGAGAGAGAGAGAATGTGAGTAGAGGGAGGGCCAGAAGGAGAGGAGAGAGAGAATCCTAAGCAGGCTCTGCATTGTCAGCATGAAGCCTGACCCAGGAGTTGAACGCACACACCGTGAGATCATGACCTGAGCTGAAATCAAGAGTTGGATGCTTAACCAACTGAGCTACTCCAGCATCCCATTTCTCTTATGTTCTTCAACTTAGGGGTAAAGGTCTCAGTTTTTCCCCAGTGAGGATATTAGATGTGAGTCTTTCAAATATGGCCTTTATGATGTTGAAGTATGTTCCCTCTATCCCTACTTTCTTCAACGTTCTTATCAGGAAAGGATGTTGTATTTTGTCAAATGCTTCTTCCTCATCTATTAAGAGACTGATATGGTTATCCTTTTTTAATATTAATGTGATGTATTGCATTGATTGATTTGTGGATATTGAATCATCCCCTGCAGCCCACAAATAAATTCCACTTGATAGTGGAGAATAATTATTTTAATATATTGTTGGATTCAATTTGCTAATATCTTGTTGAGAATTTTTGCATCCATGTTCATTGGGGAAATTGGTCTTTAATTCTCCTTTTTAATGGTTGTCTTTTTAGAATCAGGGTAATTTTGGTCTTATAGAAGGAATTTGGAATTTTTCCTTCCATTTCTATCTTTTGAAACAGTTTCAGAAGAATAGATACTAATTCTTCTTTAAATATTTGATAGAATTCCCCTGGAAAGACATCCGGCCTGAACTCTTGTTTGTTGGGAATTTTTTTTTTATTACTAATTCATTTTCTTTGCTGGTTATGGGTCTGTTCAAATTTTCTCTTTTTTTTTCCTCTTTTAGTTTCAGTAGTTTATATGTTTGTAGGAATTTATCCATTTTTTTCCAGATTGCCCAATCTGTTGGCATATAATTGCTCATAATATTCTAATTCTATTTCTGCAGTGTTAGTTTTGACCTCTTCTCTTTCATTTGTGATTTCATTTATTTGGGTCTTTTCTCTTTTTATTTTTGATCAGTCTGGCTAGCAGTTTATCAATATTCATTATTCTTTCAAAGAACCAACTCCTGGTTTCACCGATCTGTTCTACTTTCTTTTTCTAATTCTATATCATTTATTTCTGGCCTCATCTTTATTATTTCCCTTCTTCTGCTGGTTTTAGGCTTTATTTGCTGTTCTTTTCCAGCTCCTTTTGCTGTAAGGTTAGGTTGTGTATATGAGACTTTTCTTGCTTCTTTTAGAACACCTGTATTGCTACATACTTCCCTCTTATGACCACCTTTGCTGCATCCCAAATGTTTTGGTCTGTCATGTTTTCATTTTCATTTGCTCCCATGAATATTTTCATTTATTCTTTAATTTCCAGGTTAACCCATTCATTCTTTAGTAGGATTCCATGTGTTTGTGGGCTTTCCAAATGTTTTCTTGTGGTTGACTTCAAATTTTATAGCCTTGTGGTCTGAAAGTATGCATGGTATGATCTGAATGTTTTTGTGCTAGTTGAGGCCTGGTTTGTGACCCAGTATGTGATCTGTACTGGAGAATGTTTCATGTACACTCAAAAAGAATGTGTAAATCTGCTGATTTAGGATGAAACGTTTTGAATATATATGTTAAGTCCATCTGATCCAGGGTGTCATTCAAAGCCACTATTTCCTTGTGACATTCTGCTTAGATGATCTGTCCATTGTTGTAAGTGGGGTTTAAAGTCCCTTACTATTATTGTATTATTATCAATGAGTTTAAGTTTGTTATTAATTGATTTATATCAATTTCCAAGTTGGGGGCATAAATATTTACAATTGTGTTGTTGCTGTTGTTGTTGTTGTGTCATTGTTGTTTTTGTTTTTGTTTTTGTTTTTTTTGAGAGAGAGAGGGATAGGGGTGTGGCAGAGAGAAAGGGGGATAGAGGATTCAGAGCAGGCTCTGCACTGACAGCAGACAGCCTAAGGCAGGGTTCAAACTCATGAGCCATAAGATCATGACCTGAGCCTAAGTCAGACACTCAACTGACTGAGCCACCCAACTGCTTGTAAAATTGTCAGATCTTATTTGATAGACCCCTTTATTATGATATAGTGTCCCTCACTTCTTATTAAAATCTTTAGTTTAAAATCTAGTTTGTCTGCTATTTTTTCTTCTTTATGAATTCTGCTTTTGCCCAAGCAGCTTGGTGAGTTATTATCCTTAAAGACTCAGCTCAAATGTCATTATTCTGTGAAACTTATCTTTCTTTTTGATCACACAATATTTTGTACTGACTCTATTATATGAGCAATTATCTCAAAATCACATAAGTATTTGTCTGCATGTCTTATTATTGATTGGGGGCAGAGACAACAAAGTCTAGCACTTTTTAAATCTTTGATGAATAAAGTCTTAAAAAAAGCACTTAGAACATTTAGACTAACCACTTTCTGATGCTTGTTTGAATGTCTGCTGCAACATCCTAATGCAGTTCTCCAAAGTCGTACTTCACATTATCAGTTAATCCTACTTGACACAAATCCTCCCATAGTTTTACAGTTTTGAATAATTGTGCTCATTTCAACAGAAATGTGTCACATTATTATCTTTTTATCCTAACATAACCTTTGGACCTTTGGAATAAGCTCAACTCTCCTTCTAACTGGGTGTCTTTAAATTGGTAAAGGCAATTGCATATGCCACTAAAGTCTAATTCTATTCTAATCTATAATTTCTAAATTAAAATCATTGATCACAGTCCTCTAATTGAAATAAAAACCATAAAGTGAATTTATTAAATAAGGCAGTTACAAATCTAACACATTGAATAATTTATATATTGTGCAATATTTCTTCTAGCATTTGAACTGAACTAGACACTGGGAATTTTGAGTATGGTTCACAGAATACATACCACTACTAATATGGAAACACAAAACTATTTGCATGTTCCTCCATATGCTAAATTTCATCTTAATTGCGTATCACCCACAGGAAACACTGACCACATCAGTTTGTTTTCAGTAACAACAACAACAAAAAAGTAGCTTTTGATGACAATGAAGAATGAAAAAATTAATATTAAGTTTTCCTGAAAATCTTGAAAAGATTATCTTTGGAAGACAACTTTTTCAATGGCTTTTTCTTCATTTTATACCAAACTACCTGGAAAATTTGCAAATAATAACTCTTGCTTTTGTCTACTTTTAAATGACTGAGTGGATTTAACTTTCAATGTTTTATAAACAAATCTTTTCTTGAAGTAATTCCAGGAATGAAAGTATGGATCCTCAGAACATTTGGACTATTGGCTCCATTACTCTAGAAATTATTTCCACCAAATATCCCCAGTGCTCACCCAGGTGCATCCTTGGTCTCTGCTCAGATATCACTGTGTCAGTCAGACTCTACCACTATATTAAAAAAAAAATTAATGTTTATCTATGTTCAAGGATGAAAAAGAGAGCACAACTGGGGAAGGGGCAGAAATAGAGGGAGACACAGAATCCAAAGCAGGCTCCATACTCTGATCTGTCAGCACTGAGCCTAATTCAGGGCTCAAACCCACAAACCACAAGATCATGACCTGAGCTGAAGTCAGACACCTGACCAACTGAGCCATCCAGGCACCCCTGACCACTATATTTTAAATTATTACCCATCTCACCCTGACCGGGCAGATCTGACCCATATTATCTTTTTCTATTGTTTTCCCATTAGTGTTTATCCCCTTCTAAGTATATATAGCCTATTAAGTATATATAACCTATATATACCTAAGTATATATAACCTATATATATACATATTACTCATTTACTTATTGTTTATTATTTATCCCCCTTTCACCTAAAATGTAAAGCTTCATGAAGCAATGATTTTATTTATTTTATTCACTAATGTATTCCCCGAATCTAAATATTTTAGAATTGAGAATATAATTTTACTAAATATCTTGGAATAACCTAACCCATATTTACATTTGGTTGTATTCATGGAAATCACAGCAAAAGCACCAAGTGGTTCCAGATGCCAAAATTAACAACATAGATGGACGACATATCCTTTACTAAATCTTTCCAAATAATTCCTGAGCAATTGAGGGTTTTTTTCCCCTATTTTTGAATTTACCATAATGAAAAGCCTACAGTGTTGAACATTTAAATCCCACAGTTCGATGTTTACCAGATTGTCTTAACTGGAAACAATGAAAAAAAGAAAAGAATACATCTGGTGCTGATAAACAGGGTAAGTATCCTATAAATTTAAAATAAATTACTTTTAGGGGCACCTGGATGGCTCAGTTAGTTAAGTGTTCAACTCTTGATCTCCACTCAGGTCACGATTTCACAGTTCGTGGGATTGAGCCCCATGTTGGGCTGTACACGGAAAGTGTGGATTCTGCTTGGGATTCTCTCCCCCCACCCCGCCCCTCTCCTGCTCAGAGCATGTAATTTCTCTCTCAAAATAAAATAAACTTTAAAAATAAAATAAAATAAATTTTCATTATTTCAGGAACCATGTAATGTTTGTAGATAATTGATCATTCATAAGCACTTAAATACATGAGTCTACTGTTACAGAATAGTGGAACAAATTATTGCTAATTATTGCTAGTGCTACACATCCAACTGTCAGTAATCTGCATAGGACTGGGTATATGTCACATGTACCTTAGCAGGGATAACCAAATGATAAGAGACCAAAACTGATGGAGCACATCCAGATAACTGTACAATATTGTTTCAGAATACTACTATGACTTTCCCTGAAACTAGGTCTGCATCTTATAAAGTTTCGTTCTCTATATATGTTTTATATTCACATTTATCTAGTGTGCCAAAAAGGAAAAAATTGTTATTCTAAGGAATTAAGGCAACTCTGAATTAATGGGCAACTGGGGGTCCTGCACCATAATATAGTTTGATGTAACTGCAATCTCTAGTGGCAGAAAAAGTGGCATGAAATTAATACATAAAACTTTTCCGAGATGACTCTTGTTTATAGTCCAAAAGAATTTATGTTTTTGTCCAAACTGCATAAAGTCTCAAAAAAGCAGTATTTTAGAACATTATGCTTTTCTGAAAGCATAGTCTATTATGTGTTCTGAAAGAATAGTCTAATTAAAAAGAAAGATATGTAGGGGAGCCTGGGTGGCTCAGTTGGTTGAGCACCTGACTTCGGCTTGAGTCATGATCTCACAGTTCATGAGTCTGAGCCCTGCATTGAGCTCTGTGCTGACAGCTCAGAGCCTGGAGCCTTCTTCAGATTCTGTGCCTCGCTCTCTCTCTGCCCCTCCGCCACTCACACTCTGTCTCTCTCTCAAAAATAAATAAACATTAAAAAAAAAAAAAAACTTAGATGTGTAAATGTCAACATTCATGTATTCCTTTAAATTTTGTATACTGTCTTAATACACATATTCTCATTTGTTCTCCGATTCTCTCTAACGATTTCATACGTCAGGCAGATTCACTGGATCTACATTATCCTTCTGGTACGATATTAAGATGGAGGTAGGGAAATAAGAACCATGAAAGATTTGGCAGGACTCTTCCTCCTTGTGCTTTGTCAGTTTTTACTCCTTCCTTTCTGTCAGAACCAGTCTTGTGATTTAAACTCAGTTGATTTAATGATCTTCAAGATCGACAAGTATGAAGATTTTCTCTATCAAAACTGTTGAATTAGCATTTAATGATTCAGAAATCCCTGACAGAGGTCATATGCATTGTGACTTTTTTCCATGTCCAAACTCTCCAAAATGATCATAGACAACAAGCAAAATACTTGGCAGCCTATATCCCTCCTACCCCTGATTACTGAATTAGAGTCATGGATTTCCTCTATGTTACTAAAAGAAAGTGCTGGGGCTTCAAATATGCAAGTCAGTTGTGCTAATATTAACCATGAGCCCACTACAGAATGGGTTTGTATGTAATGTTGACAGACCAAATGACAAGAATGATTACTTCTTTAAGAACAGAAATATGAAGGGGTGCCTGGGTACCTCAGTCAGTTAAGCGTCCGACTTTGGCTCGGGTCGTGATCTCACAGTTCATGAGTTCAAGGCCTGCCTCAGGATCTGTGCTGACAGCTTAGAGCCCAGGGCCTGCTTAGGAATCTGTCTGTCTCTCTGTCTCTGTCTCTCTGTCTCTGTCTCTCTCTGCCCCTCGCCCACTCGCACTCTGTGTGTGTGTGTGTCTCTCTCTCTCTCTCAAAAATAAAAAAGAAATTAAGAACAGAAATATGTAACCACAACACACACCAAACAGAAGGCCAGTAAATGAAGACCTCAGAAATAAAAGGGCAAGCTATATTCTATGATTCGTTTACATGTCATGTTTTTATGTTGACATTTTCAATTGCACAAAAGTTTTAAAAAGCACAATTTGATGTTAGTACATTAAAAAAAATTTATGTTTTTTATTTATTTTGGAGACAGAGAGTGACAGAGCGCAAGCAGGGGAGGGCTAGAGAGAGAGAGAAAGACATACACACACACGGAATTCGAAGCAGGCCCCGGGCTCTGAGCTGTCAGCACAGAGCCCAATGCGGGACCCAAACCCATGAACTGTGAGATCATGACTGACCCGAAGTCAGGCACTCAACCAACTGAGCCACCCAGGTGCCCAGATGCTAGCACATTTTAAAAAATGAGCTTAGGAAAGAATGCAAAGTTTAAGGGAAACATTTATAATGTTTCTTTCCTGTTTATAATCCACATCAATTGTGATTAAGGATACTATTTCCAGTATTTATATTGAGTATATGTTATACCCATACCCATATCATAGGATAGAATAGGATACATGACACAGAAAAGGTCAGTTTTACATTATAGAATATTTCAGATATTGTCCAACATTATAACATATCTCATCATTTTTAGATGATGTTCTCATGAGAGAATTTGTTTTTTGACATTAGATACAATCAGTTATCTCTAGAGGAAATAAAAACAAGAATGCTTCATTAAGGAAATTACTCTCAATTTTAATGCAAACCCAAAAAAATTCAAAATAGACATTTAAACCATAAGATTTCTGAAGTGAAGTAAGGCAAAGGTCTATATCTTTGAAGTCGCACATCTAAGAAACAATGTATATATCTAGCTTGCATGGCTGCATGTAATATAATATAATATATATAATATTATATTATATTATATTATATTATATTATATTATATTATATTATATATTATGTGTGACTGATGAGAGAAAAAGGAATAAAACGAGAAAATAAATCATGAGTTATTCTGTAAACTTTTAAACCTATTAAAGATGTGCAGAAATATTGTCCAAAACGTATTTGTATTCTACACTGCACATTCAGTTACCTACGGAAATAAATTATGTATGGTTGGTGATCTGATTTATAAGCTTGCCAGCAGAGTTCAGAGCCAATGTATCAGAAACAAAAAGACTGCCATGTCTTAAATAAGAAAATGACATTAAAGTATTAGCCCACTCTTCCAGTGATGTAAAAATCACACATGTCAAAGCCAAAATAAGTTTGTATAAAGCTTTATAGAGTAGTGCTGGAAATTAAAGAAAATAAATGTATTAAAAATATATTTGTGTATAAAAATATATGTGTGTGTGTGTATTAAGCTTTTCAAATTTGAAAGAACATTTATAAATTCATGACTTGTGCCCAATAATGGCTGCTCTCAGAATGTGTTTGTCTAAAGAGCAATTCAGTTTAAATAAATGTGAAGCCACTTTAGATATACAGTGATGGGAATGCAAACAAATCCAAACATCCCATAGACATCAAAATACTTTATATAGAGATCCGTATTACCTATTCTTTTAAACTATATAACTTGAGATAAAATTATACACTCTCATCTATTTTTTTTTTTTTTTGGCCATCTAGAATTCTGCAAAAGAGTGAAGTTTCCACATCTAGCAGCAGTGATATAACATTTGGTGGGAGAAAGGGAGTGGAAAAAGGGGGAGTCATGAATTGAGATTATTTCCCAATTGTCATATTCCAATTTCATTTCAATAATGTAGCAAAGATTGAACATTAAAAGTGAAAAGCCTTTTTTTTTTTTTTTGAGAGAGAGAGAGAACTTGAGTGGGGAAGAGCGGCAGAAGGAGAGAGAGAGAGAGAGAGAGAGAGAGAGAGAGAGAGAGAGAGAGAATGAATCTTAAGCAGGCTCCGTGCTCAGCGTGGAGCCTGACACAGGGCTCAATCCCACCACCCTGGTATCATGACCTGAGCCAAAACCAAGAGTCAGACACTCTACGTACTGAACCATTTAGGCACCCCCAAAGTGAAAAATATCCTAATAATTGTCCCACAATGTACTCAAAATGTTGCAATTTCTTTGAAGGTGATGCTGTTTTGAGTGAATACTGTTTTTGTGACTTATATGAAAACATATGCTGTTGATCATGTTGGTTACGTCAGCCTGGAAGGCTATTCTAAGGGTCATTGTATTCTACCTACTGCTTCCAGTGAGAAAAGTATGTAGTCTGGATAAACAAACTATTGCCCGTTCTATCTCTAAATTAGGCGATTTTGTAAACAAACTTGCTGATATCTTCAAAAGCAATACTTTGGGTATCTGTCAAAAAATAAAAACAATTTGAGTCTCTTCATTATGTCAAAATAAATTTTTATAGATACTATATTGCTTTTTCATGTTAAAGTGAATTCACTTAGTTTATTGGCTTATTATGTATATAGCATAAAATGTAAATATATATTTGAAGAATTTTAAGGTCTCATACATAAACTCCAATAAAAATGTTCCATTTGTGATATGACACTACCAACCACTTTGGCTGTTAAACTATATTATAATTTCCCAAAGGTCAGGTCTTCATTTGAAATTCTTCACGGTGCTTATAGCACAAGCACATAACAGGTGCTCAGTAAATGCATGCTGAATTGCATTAAATGTCAACACCTAACCTTCAAGAAAAAGCCATCACTTTTTCCCATCAAGGGAAAGAGCAAATGTGACAAGATGATATGTCAATAACAAACTGTGGAAAGCGGGGTTTTTTTTTTTAAGGACTTTAGACTTATCTTCACTTTTCACATAATGAATTTGGAGATATGTTTCTGATAATGTGTCAAATTTACTTCAGAACTCATCATCTCCTATTAATAGGGCTTCGATATTATGACCTTGAAGATGTAAATATTTTACGCTGTCATGATTACCAAAAAAAAAAAAAAAAAAGTCTTAAGGACATTTACTTGAATCTGCTTGGAACAGATTAACAATAAAGAAATATTTCAGGAATCTTACATGAAAATATCACTATATAACAATTGTCTTTACTCTCATTATAAAAATATTTCATTTAAATCAAATTATTTACATTCTTATTAAGAGATCCTATAGTTATCATGTTGTGTTTTCCTCCAGCAAGTGCCCCATTTCTTTACTATCCCTCAAAGTGACACTTCTGGAAAGAACTCTGCGAACACACCTTCTTCATTTCCCCATCTAACTTTTCCTCTTCAACTCATTCCTGATGGGCTTCCATGCATTCTACTTGGCTCTAGAGGTGGGCCAGACTCTTGTACTTCATAATCCTTTGCTCCGGAGCACTTCTCTGAGATATCTCTCCCTCATTTTTCCTACCACACCTTTTCAGTGTAAGAGCTACCCTGACCACTATATTTAAAATTTTAGCTCTTCCCTGCATTATCTATCACCTTCCCTTTATTTTCCTTCATAAACTAATAACAATATAGTATGTATTTCAACTAATTTGTTTACCTGTCATGCCAAGCACAGTAAGTTTTATTCAGAAATCCTATCATCTCCTAACAATTCCTTGCAACAATAAACCAATAAACTAAACTTTAAGCTTGCCAAAATCCTTCCTCACCTTTATATCATCCACCTCCTATGAGCATCCCCTCATGACAGACAATTTGTCATGTCTCTTTTGACAAGCAGTTCATGGGATCCTATCATTCCACAATCTCTAGGTTTCCATCTGCTCCATCAGTCTGTAATATGTAATGTAATTTGTGAGCTCCTCTCCCCTTATAAAATATTTGAGTCCAGAGTCCTGAGACTTAGTCATGGGCCACTTTCTTTTCCGAGTAACCCAAGTGACCTCACGAAGTTCTCAGGCTTTAAAAATCATCCATATTGTGTTGACTCCCAAGTGTTAACTGCAATCCTAATTTTTCCTTTGAATTTCAAACTTGTATAAAATTCCGATGTGAAGTGTGTGTTAAAATCGTTTCTCTACATCCTAGTTACTATAAAAACAAAATCAAAAATAAGAACACACTGTTATTTATCTTTGAAGTTGCAAGTTCAGAGCAAGACGTGATAAAATAGGTGGCATTTATAATTATCTATGTATAAGGCCTATAAAGAGGGCAAGTAGCCTTTTTGGAGGTGCACAGTTTATTAGGTAAGTTGCTGTCTTTATAATAACCTCTCTATGGGACAGGCAAGACATGTGGCATTGCTATTTCCAGAGTTGGGGGCCCTGGGAGAATTGCTTCTGCAGTTTGAAGGGGATGTTTATCAAATACCAGGCAAAGAGGGGCAACATGAGGCTGTTTGCAAAGCTGGGATAAAGAATGGTGATTGTTGAGTGGAGAGGCTATCATGAGAGGGCAAGAGAGCACCAAAAAGGCCTGGTGAGATTCCTGAGATTCTGAGGGAACATGACTGAGTATTGTCCTAGGTGAGATTTTATAGGCAATTGAGAAGGAAAATGTCTACAAAAGTTTAAGGTTCATGCCTCTTATGGGGTATCAGGGAGGATGCACCTCACTGAATAATCTGCCATGTCTTAAATACAGGGCAGAGGAAAGGATGTTTGGGGGCACACATTGCTTACACTAAGAACACCCAAGCAGCAGAAGCTGTCAGTACAGCACCAGTGTAGTATGAATCCACATGCAGACATCAAAAACACCATTGTCAGAAAGAAAATCTTCCATGACAGGAGAAACGGAGGTAGCATGTTGGATACCCCCTAGCAATACACCAAAGCGGGTACTAAAGCCAGTTTCTTACTGTCCGTGCCTCACTACTGCCTTTTTACAATGCTACCCTACATATCCAAATTACCTACTCAACATCTCCACCTGGGTTTCAAGTAAGTGTCTCAAAATCAATCTATATAAATTAGAACTTTGAGGTCCTTTCCACAAGTATGTTATTCCTCTATTCTTCAATCATCACATCAAATGACACCATCACGCACCAAGTGGCTTAAACATTTAATGGTCACCTTTGTATACTCTATTGTCCTCACTTGCAGAAGCCCGACCCAAAGGCAAATCTTCTGCTTCTAAAATGCATCTTGATTTTTTTTTAATTTTTTCTCTACTTATACTAGGTAGGTCCCCATGGTCTCCCCAAGACCCAACCTCTTCTACTTCTATTAAACATTCCTACAAATTGTTCTTTACTCAGTAGCCAGAGTGTTCTTTTTCCAAACTATATGTCCCTACTATGCTTAGCTTCTCATTAAATTTGAAATTAAATTTGGACTCCTTACCCATGCCTTACAAAGCCTGGAAACGCTGGTCTCTGTCTGCTCTCCTCCCCCATCTCACATGAAGCAACTTGAAACTTTAACCACACTGACATGTATTTTTCCTTAAGCATGGGAAACTCTTTGCAACCACAGGGCCTGCACACTTAACATTTGCTGATCTCAAAATGCCATTCCTCCAGATGGTCCGCTGGTTAGCTAGCCTCATCTTTCATTGATCAGTCAAAGTTTATTCCTCAAATGACTGCACTATATTATCTAATCCAAAATAGGCTCTCCCTACTCTGGCACATGATGCTATTTTAATATTCACATTTCGTTTTCCAGTTTTTGAAACTATTTCTTCTGTTAGTAATTTCAAAACCCTATTCTTAGAATATCAGCCCCATGTAACCAGAGACTTTGTTGATCTTGGTCACCAATCGATTTTAGAACTGCAGAATAATATAGAGTCCAATTTAAACAAACTTATTAAAATTGGATTGGAGAGAACCCTTAACATCAATTTATATTTTAAAAAGAAAATTTAGCTTTTCTACTTGTGTCAGAAATAAAATGTCTTCATCTGAGCATTCTGAGACACCTATGTGAGTCCCTTTAGTCTAAAAGTTACCAGAAGAATGAAACTGGACCACTTTCTTATAAAACACACAAAAATTAATTCAAAATGAATGAAAAATCTAAACGTGAAATAGGAAACTATCAAAATCCTAAAGGAGAAAAACACAGGCAGCAACCTCTTTGACTTCAGCCAGAAAAACTTCTTACTAGATATGTTGCCAGAGGCAAGGGAAACAAAAGCAAACATGAACTATTGGGACATCATTAAGATTAAAAACTTCTGCACGGCAAAGAAAATAATCAACAAAACTAAAAGGCAGCCCATGGAATGGGAGAATATATTTGCAAATGCCAAACATGATAAAGAGTTAGTACCCAAAATCTATAAAGAACTCCTCAAACTCCATACCCAAAAAAACAAATAATCCAGTGAAGAAATGAGCATAAGACATGAACAGACATTTCTCCAAAGAAGACATCCAGATGACCAACAGACACATGAAAAGATGCTCTACATCATTCATCATCCAGGAAATACAGATCTAAACCACTATGAGATACCATGTCACACCTATCAGAATGGCTAAAATGAACAACTCAGGAAACAACATGTTGACAAGGATATGGAGAAAGAGGAACCCTTTTACAATGTTGGTGTGAAGGCAAACTGGCGCAACCACTCTGGAAAATAGTCTGGAAGTTCCTCAGAAAGTTAAACATAGAACTACCCTGAGACCCAGCAATTGCACTCGTAGGTATTTACCCAAAGGTTACAAAAATACTGTTTCGCAGGGGCAAATGTGCCCTTATGTTTATAGCGACATTATCAACAGTAGTCAAATTATGGAAAGAGCCCAAATGTCCATCAACTGATAAATAGATAAAGAAAACATGGGGGATATATGGAATACTACTCAGCTGTCAAAAATAATGAAATCTTGCCATTTATAACAACGTGGATGGGACTACAGTGTATTATGCTAAGCAAAATAAATCAGTCTAAAAGACAAATGCTATATGATTTCACTCGTATGTGGAACTTAAGAAGCAGAACAGATGAACATAGGGGAAGGTAGGGGAAAAAGAGAGGGAGGCAAACCATAAGAGACTCTTAACTATAGAGAACAAACTGAGAGTTGATGGAGGGTGGTGGGTGGGGGATGAGCTAAATGGATGATGGTTATTAAGGAGAGAACTTATTATGATGAGCACTGGGTGCTGTATGTAAGTGATGAATCACTAAATTCTACTCCTGAAACCAATGTTACACTTATGTTAACCAACTAGATTTTAAATAAAAATTTGAAGAAAATAAATAAATAGAAGTTACCAGAACATGAGTTTGGAACAACTCATAAATATTTATAAAATAATTTTGTCCATTTGATTGTCATGCACTATCACTCAAATCACAAATTAGAAAACAATGAAGTAATCAATGAATAATTTCATTATAAATAGTCATTAGAGAATTTTCAGTTCTAAGTAATATTAATAATAAAAAATGTATTAAAAGATATTTACATATGACAACTGATATTCCAAGATTTCACAACTGAATTGGAAAGTTTTTTTCTTTCTTTAACTCTATCCTTTTCCTTATATAGTTTTTGGTTTCAAAGTAACTACTTCTGCAATGGAATAAACAGAATTCAGTGTTCCAAGATTGGATACATAGGATATGAAAACAATTTTTTTTAAATAATAAAACGCTCATCTTGCTTGATACCTGAAGTAATGAAGCAGATAGTAATACACATTTTACAACATATTTTTTAATATTTTTTAATGTTTATTTATTTTTGAGAGAGAGAGAGAGAGAGAGAGAGAGAGAGAGAGAGAGAGAGATCGTGAGCAGGGAAGGGGCAGAAAAAGAGGAGACACAGAATCTGAAGCAGCCTTAAGGCTCTGAGCTGTCATCACAGAGCCCAATGTGGGGCTCGAACCCACAAGTCGTGAGACCTGAGTTAAATTCAGACGCTTAACCAACTGAGCCACCCAGGTGCCCATGCAACATATCTTAAATAAAAAAACTAAATGGAGTCCCCTCTTACATTCCTATTATGGTATCACTAAAGAAAAATATCAGCCATTTTTACCTACTAAGCACAATACTTTAACATTTGAAAGGGATTTATTTAAATTGAACCAATTGCTTCTGATGAACATTTTCTATTGATATGGAAATGTTTTAATTAAAACATTAAACTTGGATAGAAAATTCACATTATTGGGTACACAACCTTCTTTTAAATACAATTCCTTACTTTTTACCAGGAAAACTTGAAAACCATGATCCAATTTTCTTTGATTTTATTGTTGTTTTTAATTAGTAAACCACTTTCATCTGAATATTAGTCAGTTTGGAACATTAAGTATTGTGGTTTCCGTTAGAAAATGCCCTGAGCTTTAAATATTTCCAGCTAAGTTTTAGGAAATATCTGTATACTTAAGAGAAAACTTAAATGTTTGTAAAATATTTTGTATAAAGTACTAAAATTTCATCCATGTATGAGGTTTGTTTTTTGGTTTTTTTTTTTTTTTCCCTTTCCAACCAACAAGGGGAAAAAAATCTCTCATCCAGGATAACACACAGAAATGTTGGAAATAAAGTCCTTGAGTTAAGTTCAGTTTGTCAAACACTGATAGGTGATATGGAATATATTAGTCATTTATTTCCATTGAAATCCCTATGTTAAAAACATGATAACTAACATGATATACTTAAAGACGCTAGGTTGATAAAAAATTAACATAGTAATATGTATATTGCAATTTAATAGTCAAATGTTCCCTTAGGCACTGTTTCTACTTTAATTGGAGTGATTTCATAAATCTAAAAAAGAAGCTTCCCTAGTGACACCTACAAGCCAATATCTTCTTATGGCTTCACTTATTTTGAAATGCTGAAAGCCAAAATTATACTTTTGCTCTATGGTTGAGTTTTCATTTAAAAAGTCAATGTCACCCACTAAAAAAATGTTATGCGATCAAATAAAGCTCAAAAATCTTATTGGATAATACCCTAGGTTTTCACTCATATGTGGAATTTCAGAAACTTAATAGAAGACCATAGGGGAAGGGAAGGAAAAATAAGTTACAAACAGAGAGAGAGAGAGAGAGAGAGAGAGAGAGAGAGAGAGAGTGTGTCAAACCATAAGAGACTCTCACATACAGAGAAAAAACTGAGTGTTGATAGGGGTGGGGGGTAAGGGGGGGTAAGGGGGAAAATGGGTGATGAGCATTGAGGAGGACCCTTATTGAGATAAGTACTAGGTGTTATGTGTAAGAGATGAATGATGGAAACATACTCCCAAAGCCAAGACTACACTGTATACTCTGTATGTTAGCTAATGTGAAATTAATTATTTAAAAAACATATGGGAGATAATATAGACTTCAATAAATGATTTGTAAGCATTCTGGATAAACAACTAACAAATCATATTAGTATGGCAAAAGGTGAGTGGTGTGATAACCATCTAGAAATTAGCAAATTTATTCAAGAAATTAAGGCAACATTAATGTTTTATAATACACACCACAAATTCTACTCATGACTCTCCAAAGGCATTCATAATAGTTAAAAATCTAAACAGTTTAGAAATTGACAGTAAAAATACATATAAAAAGCTCATTTCTCTAGGCAGCTCAAAACAACTTGGATGATCTTATTTTGTGTTAGAATCCATAACCCGAAACTTACATTCCCATCCCTGCATGAAACAAAAGCCTATGAGACTTGTGTTGTGAGACACAAATCTAACATCTGGCAAATGGAAAAGTAAGGAAAGATTGTCTCTGAATTGGCCTTCATTTAGGACTCTCCAATCATAGTGCCCTGGTAACAGCTGCTTTTCAATATTACCTGCTACCTCCACAGTCCCCAGCCTACCATTTTCCCTCCTACATTTTACATACTGCCTTTGAGGTAGGACAATAAATGCCAACATATAAATCAGATACAATTTTCCACGCTATTATTTTCACTGACTCCTGATTCACTAAAAGGAAACTACTGCCTAAAATTCTATTTAAAATTGCTTTGTCTCTTGATAAATTCTAAAAGAGGCTATTTGCTAAAATGCTAAAAAGCATTTGAGATTATAGCTGTATGTAAGACGCAGATTGTCATTTGCTCACTAACTTGAGTTTTAAAAACCACGAAGCACTTTGTAAACATCAGTTATTCTTAAGGAAGTTTGAGAACAAAAAAGAAAGACAGGGATTTAGATATGGGCTGCCTCCTTTGCTTTTTGGGGGGTTTCCACTGGAAACATTTAAGTTGGAAAAGAAGCTCCCAGGAATTTTGTTTGAACTACAAGGGAAAGCGGAAAACAATTCTAGGAAGCAGCTAGAGACTCAGCAGAAGATAGTCAAGTCTTTTTTTTTTTTCTTTTAATAAGATATACAAGTTAATTAAGGGCAATTAACCTAGCAGTAGGTTCTGAGGACTTCAGGGCCTTGTTTTCATGCCAAGGTTTATGTGGGACTCTGAGAGCTGCAAGTCCTTGGAACAGAATACCATAACCCTGAGCTTACCTAATTGGTGACAAAATACATTTAACTAATGAAACAAAAACAGTAGTACTTTTTCCTTCTGTCGGTGTTTATCTTTGCTTTTGAGCTATGGTATTCATATATTTCATAGGAAGTACTACAGATTATTTTTAAAAATGTTATCCAGTTATATTGTTTACTAGAAAAAATTGCTAAGGAAGATAAGAGGGTTACATCAAAAGACTTTGCAGAAACTGCAGTTGGCTCCTGGAAACACACCCCCCTTTTCTTCTAAGAGGCCACAACTCTGTTATCTCTGCATCTCCATGGCTGCTTCTCCTCCGGTCCTTTATGATCTCATATCTTCCGGCTCTCTAGTGTTGCTTGGAATCATTCTTGTATTTTTAGAAAGTACACTTGCTGTTGAAATTCTTAGCTACTTCAAAGGTTTTGGGGCACCTGGATGGCTCAGTGGGTTAAATGTCAGACTCAGCTCAGGTCATGACCTCACAGTTCACGAGTTCAAGCTCCACATGGGGCTGTCGGCTGTCAGCACAGAACCTGCTTGGGATCCTCTGTCCCCCTCTCTCTCTGCCCCTCCCCTGATCACTCACACTCTCTCTCTCTCTCTCTCTCTCTCTCTCTCTCTCTCTCTCACACACACACACACACACACACACACAAATAAATATTAATTTTTTTTTAAGTTTCTGCACCAGCTTTATGTAGATAATGAGGTTTAGTGTCAAACAGACTACTCAGGTGTTGCAGGAATCGTCCACATGGACAGTAAAGTCATCCAAGATATTTGTTTGTATCACAATTCAGAGCAAATTTTTGAGTTAGAAAGTGAAGTCCTAGGTGAGGACTAGGAACATGACCTAGATACTCGATTAGGGGAGGAAAGAAAATATGAGGCTGACAGAAACACACACACACACACACACACACACACACACACACACACACACACACAGCTATTTTCCTGTTTTGGAATTAATGATAAGAAAGAATAGATGGAAGTAACTGTTCACAAAAATCAAACGGACTTTTGTCAAAGTCGCTTTGATTTTTAACAGCTGGTTTAGTTCTCCATGTATTTGTGATATCTGATTGCTACCGATTTAGAATATATACCAGGAAATTTATGTTCATATTTTATTCCATAGTATTTTATTGAATAGTAGGACACATAATAAAAACTAGTTAATTAAAAATTTAGTTAAAGCAGGGTATCACTCTGTATAGACTCTGTAAAAGGATACATAAATTATTTAAATACTTTATCTTAAAATATGTAGATACATTTTCATTCACCAATCTACTGATATAAACCCAAGAATTTTTCTTTTAATGTCTGTTAATTGCAATTGTAATTCTTTATGTTTTTATATATAATCTATGATGCCTAATTTCTTATGATTCCAAATTCTTTAAAGTTGAATAAGAATTAAAGATACCTATTAAACAATCTCAGTTTTTAAATTCTTTTATTTTTTTCTATTATTATTTCTACTACTTTTAATTATTTTTTATTGTTGTGTTCCTAGCTTTAAAGATGTTTTATTCATATTTAATTTATAGGAGTTTTTAGTTATTTATCCTTATCAAGCTTTCCCAAAGCATGCAAATTGTTTCCATACAAACAACTTTGTTTATTCACTGATACTTGATCAAGTTATATATATATATTCAAACTAATTCCTAAACCTATGGTATGGGAATTTGTTTTACAAAGCTAGATTTATACCATCACTGAGTTCCTCTGAAACTACACAAAAGTATTTTGTGCTTTTTGGAGTGGTTTATAAGTATGTATAAAAAGAGTTATACTTTATTATAGATTTAGTGATTTCGGATTGTTATTTTCTTAAAGTCCCACTTAAAAGAACTATTTGAATAATGACTGTTTAATATTTTTTTCTTTTTTCAGAAGGAATTGAAACATTTTAATCATTTGAAGTTTTCCTTTAATTTAGCTAGTAAAGGATCAGACTAGAAAAGTAAAAGGCAAAAGGAAACAAAGCTACACACAATATAGTGATAAAATGAGATTAGAATTAACATTTCCTGATAGCCTTTAAATTTGCACTATAAGACTAGAACATTCTGCCTTCTTTCATCATATTTCCTATCCAACTAATATTAAGTAATTGCTGTGAGGCAATAAGTTATTTATGCAAGCATTTCTTCACTGCATGGATATTCATTTGGAAAACTATATTGAGTTAAAATATAGATCACCAAAAAACAAAATAAAATAGTTTATTAAATTTTATACTAAAAACAGTATGCTCAATGTTTATTATATAATTTGTTTATTGCATTATCAGATTTATATTTAATTTGTTGATGAAACTGTAACTCAATCCATGTCAGACTTACCACGTATACACTTGATTTCCTTTGAAAATTAAAACCCCGACCTAGAAAATGAGCACACTGTTCAGGGACACCATCTTGTGAGTTTAGTTGTTAGCCACCTGCTGTTCTCAATAAATCAGTCTGCAAACTACCGATCCCTGTCACAGCATTTTCACCTCTCGATTTGTTGGAAACAATTGCCTACACACCAAACATTTTTCCATTGAGTTTATTCAATTTGTTCAGTTGAAGATATCCTACTTCCTTTAGAAGTAATCTCTGTTTATAGATTTTTTACTGCAAAGTGAATATCAATAAAAGTAATATTATAATAATTATGAATTGAAAATGGCATATTGCTAGGCTGCTAAGTAAATGCATTTTATAATATATTAAAAGAGCTGTCTAATATTCAGTTCTTAAACCATATTATTCATTATAACTATAATGACAGTGGCTTATTATTATATTTTAAAATAATTTCAATAGCTTTACAGTATACCAGTCGATTTCTCTTTATCCTCAAACATTGTTCAGTAGCTTAATCACCTAAACTCAAGTGGTCCTTAAATTGGTAGATTAAATTAAAAATAATTTATGAATACAACCCATTTTGCTAACAAAATGCATGCATTTGTTCTGTTTTCCTTTATTTGCTCTGTGTAATGCCTAATCTACTAACATGTTTACAGAGCAAGCTACTCATGAAGAAACATGAATAACAAACAAGTTACCCCAACCTTGGAATTCTTTTTTTTTTAAATTTTTTTTCAACGTTTTTTATTTATTTTTTGGGACAGAGAGAGACAGAGCATGAACGGGGGAGGGGCAGAGAGAGAGGGAGACACAGAATCGGAAACAGGCTCCAGGCTCGGAGCCATCAGCCCAGAGCCCGACGCGGGGCTCGAACTCACGGACCGCGAGATCGTGACCTGGCTGAAGTCGGACGCTTAACCGACTGCGCCACCCAGGCGCCCCTGGAATTCTTTAAAAGACATGTTTCGCTATAATTGATTTATTTTCAAGTATTTTAAAGTACTTTAAGGTATTTTAAGTTCCAGCTCACTCTCGCAAAGCATTTGATAATTTTGTCAATAATATAATGGGATAAAACTGAGCAATTAAAGAAATTAATATAAGATAATAATGGAAGGCAGAGATAAACCATCCAGTGGTGTGCTGGAGCCTCCTGGTACCAGCTTACAGGAACTAATTCTGCACATGTCTTCACAATTCCATGTTCAGTGACAGCATGTTAATGGCTTGGTTTGCATGGAATTGATATATGTCACATTTAGGACTTTTTTTTTGTCCTTTATTTTGGAAGAGGAAATTCAGCAGCACGTCACCGAAGCCATGCCACCTCTGAAAGCATGTACTAAAAATATTACTAAAAACTATTCTACTAAAAATATTCTGGATCTATTGCATTATACAGACAAAATTATGTACTATATAGCAGAACCACCATAACTTTAGCTTGGTTATTTTTTAAAGCAGTACAACTTGATACTTTCAATTAAGCATCCATGGAATGATTATTTTCCAGTTGTGTGATTTCTTGCTGTATTCTACACAATAAATTAGTGAAAATATACAACTATAGAACTGGTTGATATTATTGGTGACCTAGAGTTGTTGGATATAAGTTAATTAGGTACCAGTTAAATATACACCAGACACATTAGTTTAGGCTTGCTTAGATTTTACTAAGCTATTTTCTTTGGCAATAAAAAAGTAATTAAATACTTTGTTTCTGAGGTCCCCCTTAGTATGTGATAATAAAACCATAAAATTAGTCTAGAGAAGCTGTAATCTTGCTATTTTATATTCGAAGTATATAAAAAACCTGTTTCAGATCATTAAAGTTCAAATAAAAGACCAGGGGTGGGGGTAGGGGGTGGGAGGCAGGCTTAAAAGCTGTCTTTCCTTTGTCTGATCCTTAAAATGTACATTTCTTCAGACCCTCCTTTATGATGTCAGTGGGGTCAGGATATATTACAGCATGAATAGCTGAAGTTCTGAATTAAGTTCATAAGACTTAGAATTCATAGTCTCCATATCATGTGTGGAATACACACTGATTTATTAGTATTGGTATATATTACATAGTCATATATTCTATAATACACTAGCATATTATGTTTATACCTTATATACTACATATATTACATAAAAAATTATATATATATATATATATATGTGCGTGTGTGTGTGTTTGTATCCACATGTATACACATACATATATACTTTATAAACGAACAAATATGCAAGTAAGTGTATACTGGCAATGTAAGCTCCTTTTTTCCCTCTGATAGGTATGCAAGTTTAAAAAGTGGGGAGACCTTCGTTCTATTCTTCTGTCAAGGTCAGAAGCCCAGGAAAAAAGTACGTCATCTTGTTCTGTATATTATGTTACAGAGTAGATTAATGATAGATGGTAGAATAGCCAAATCTAAATTTCACCTGTTTATTCTATAGTATATTGAGATGAAAGTTCAAAACTTGTGATGCATTAGAGAAGAATGGCACTCATTTCTGGCAATGTGATATAGGGGTGAATACCAGGTTTTAAATCTCAGATCTGGCAATAAGTAGCAGGGTAATCTGGACAAGATAATTAACATTTAAAACTTTAGGTTCCTCATCGTAAACTGCAGAGAAATTTCAAGATTGTTGCAAGGGTTTTCACATTTTTAGTGTAGATCATGAAGGAAAAACACAGTTTTTAAGTATTAGGTCTAGGCCCTGTCTGTCGTTTATTATGGAGGAATAGAAAGTAAGGGGAAGGAAGTAGAGAACTTCAAATAAAAAATAAAAATAAATACAAATAAATGAAAATAACAGATGAGATCAATTAAAAAGTGAAGAGACTAAAGATATTTTTGGTCATCAGAAATGGAAATTTAATTAGAGGAGTAGAATTCTTTTTTATGGCATTTATTTAACATCAGTTTTTTAAGCCAACTGTGCTTTGGATTCAAATTCTCACTAATCAGAGAAGACTCTACAATATACCTTGTTTGGGCTTATAATCCTAGTATAAACCTGAGAAAACAAGACTCACAAACATCAACCACTCATACCACATGTGATGATACATCAGACTCTGTCCTCTATCCTGACTCTAAAATACAGGGCAAATTTGTAGTTTAAAAAAAGGATATGATGGCAAGGTCATCTAAAACCATGGACTATCTCCAGAGAAAGTTGAGCTCTTGGTTCAATTCTCCAACTGGTCAGGCCTAAGAAAAATGCCACTTTGTAATGCTATATGCTATCCCATAATACACTAAGTCAGGAGTAAGGTGGGAATGATGCCTGAACTTGGGTTAGTCAATACTAAGGACTGAATCCTAAAGGACCATTTTTTAGGTCTCCTAGTAATCTAAGATTGGTATTTGCTTCCTCTTGAAATGGCAAGTAAAGAAAAATAATTTCAACATTGCCTGTCTTTTGTGCTCCAAGAGTTTACCTGGGCAAACAAGGGCTATAGAAAAGTGCAAATTTTTAGTTTCTTGTAATCCTCACAACTCTACCGGAATCCAGATTTTCCAGTTATGATCTACTCTGAAAGGAAGTCACTATCCCTACTTTAAAATGGAATTACAACATTCTAGTATATTACTCTCTCTGCTCAATTCATTCTTATCTGTCAATGATGGGACAACAAAGCAGAAGGATATTCCCTTGCAATCGTGAAGATAAGGAAGATGCTCCATAGTGATTTCAGAGGCACATGTCCTAGGTACTCAGTTACTTAGCCTTTTAATTTGTACTTAAATTGTGTAGAAAAATCCTATGACCATTCCACATTTTAGATGAGGGAAAGCTTAAATAGATTAACTAAACTGTTCATAGACACATGGCTGATAATCAGTAAAATAGGGCTTGAATCCAGCTTGTTAGTTTCCAAAACTCTAGCACTGAAAACTTCTATCCTATGGCTCCCTCAAATATTGATCAGAAGGTTTAACACTGCCTTAGTCCTCTTCAAAGTCTAATTGTTTTTTTCTCCCATAATGTGGCATCTTATTTGCACAGACTGTCCTAAATCCAGTAAGTATTTACTGAGTCTATGGATTTTATTTAGTTTTTGTTTTTGTTCAAAGTACATTTATTTATTTTCATTTTGAACTTTTCAGCATACAGAAATAATTCATGTAAATCACTACTCCTGTCATCAAAGATTGTGTTTTCTTTTACTAAACATTGCTAGCATAAAGGCCTAGTGTTTGACAAAAGGTGGGAAATCCTTTATATATATATTTATGTGTATATACATATATATATATGTATATACACATAAATATATATATGTATATGTTTTTTTCTTGAGTGAATAAATGAGCAAAGGATCATCCAGATGTGTGTGTATAGGTATACTTAATTTTAAATGTAGACTGATTAGTCAAAATATGCTATTTGAAGGCATTCTATTTGAGCAGAAGCATATTCAAAATTGAATCACGAAACTTTTAGATAAACAGCTCATAGAAAATGGGTGATAGGTAAAATAAACCAACAAGTAATATCAATCTTTGTTTTCTTGAATAGACTTGTATTCTGTGTATCTTTCTAATAGTCCAGTAATTTTTGAAGATCTAACATTAGAATTGTTGGAAAAATCTCAAAGCTTGAGAAGTTACTACACCAGGGTGAAGCCTGTCCACATATTGCAGCCATTACAAAAAGAAAAGAAAGTAGAAATATACTGACTATTAAGCTGGTAAATAATGCAATTATAATAAATGAAAAATATGTAATAATAATAAACAGATAAAATCAATGCCAAACATTAAAAGAAATGAATAAAAGTTAAATGAAGAAGTACTTCGAAAATTAGATTTTAAATGAAGATAAAACTCCAAAATCAGTGAAATCAGATAATAAGTGCATGAAATTTAATCATAAGAAAAATCAATTTTTTCTTAGATCTTTGGGGATAATGTTTATCCTTTATTTTTAGAGATGATATTTATACATTTGAATGTAACTGACTTAGAAATATTTAAATATACTAAGTCAATATTTGTTAATATTTTTCTAAATGTTTATCCACGTTCAGATTTGCTCATTTGATCTCAACCAACCAATCTTTTCAACCCATTTACTTCATTCTCAGTGTCTCTGGAAATGTAGGAAATAAAGCCAGCGATAATATTCTGATTCCATTTTCTTACACAATTTTACATTAAGACCAAAAATAACTTTTCTATTTATCATCTTATCCAATTTACAGTCCGTTTGTAGCTAGAGTGCTGTCCTAGTGTATTGTTCCTGCTGGGTATATGTAAGCCGGCTCTCAGCCACTCCCATCCCCATCTGTGAAGCTCCCCTACTGAGTGTCTCTCCACTTTCTGAGACAGTATTAGGGCTTTGAAATTATAATTTATTTCTTTGCTATTCAAAAATGTTAGTCCTTTATTCCATTCATCTGTGTTTGTGTATTGTCAAATAACTATTTCCACCATTGTTATTTTCCCTTAATCAACCAAGTTGTATGTAAATAAATACATATATATGTACATACATATATATATATGCACACACATACTCCATAAGACAATATATAAAGTTTATAAGACAGGAAACATTTATTAAAGACATAGCATGCTAAAAGATTACTAAGGCAAGAACTACAAATATGCAAACTGCTCTTAAGGAAGCATGGTAAAACTACTGTCACCAGCAATTTCTAAGGACAAAAGTGTGTAAAGTTGGCTTAGCTATAGAAGAGAATTGTAGGTTAGATGGAGCAAAAAAATATCTAAATCTAAAATGAATTATTGAATAGGTAAGGATTCTCCTCTGGTTCGAAAGGGCATTCATTCATTAACTATCCAAATAGTCATTTATTTGTAAATTGGTCAAGATTATTCAGACAGGAGTAAATACTTGCATGCCCCTGGTTCTTCTCACTGTCAACTGCATCCGTGGTACAGTGTGAGTTTCTGGTGTTAGTGTCACCAAAAACCAATAATTACGTTACTTCAGACAAAAGAACAACCCTGAACACACGGCCATCAGTAGTAACAATCCATACTGAACACAAAATAGTATAGAATTGATTGAATTGCAGGAGAGAGATGTAAGAAAACCTAGTCTTTAAAGTTAGTGAAGTACTGAAATTTATATAGTTTAAAGCTCTGAAATACATAAAATGTATCCTAATTAGATACATCATTAGCACAGTTCCAGACAAAATGGACAGTGACATATTTCTAAATTAACAGAAAATTTTAGAACAGGAAGAAACACTCAGAAGTCATTGGATTTATTTTGATGCTTTTCTAATATACTATAAAATATTCCTTATATGTTTCTTTCTCTCCTAAATTCAGCACCCAGGATAAGAATGGTAGGGCTAGTTGGTGTATGGTGTATTAATGGTTTGAAGGAGTTAATATCCATGGCTCTCTAACTTGAAGATAATAAATGGCCTTAGTAAGTCTCCCACAACACTATCCTAAAATCACCAGGGCAACCCGCTGCTTCAGTGGTTTAAATATGCCCTGGTGGTTTAAAACATAATTGCATTTCTCTGGACACCTAATTGACTACAAAGGACCGACTTAGATACTTTGAATACAATTTCATTATGTTAATTATTGTTCAGAGAGGTGTTCCAAAGTTTTAAAACAAACTGTTCGTATGAAGTCTCACTTCCAGGAAAAAGCAATATACCTAAAATAAGATGTTTTGAAATATAAAATTCCAACTTTACAGTGAATTGGATAGAAAATTTGGGGGGAATTTTTAGTAGTCTTTACGGACAAGTCTTATCTCGTGAATATAACCCTTACTTTAAAACAATGAAAGGAAATTGGACAACTGAAAACAATGATAATCATAACTAAAATGCATCGAGCATTGAAAGTCAGCACACACTGAGCCCTATTCCCATACTGTGGGTATTAATACCATGCTCATTTAAGAGATGAAAATGGTAAAGTCTAAGAAATTGAAGCCCAATGCCACACAGTGAGAAAGTGATAGAGTGGGACTCGAAGTCAGGTTGTTCGTTCTATCACGTTAATCATAAAATCAAGAGCAAAATACTGATCGTTGCAATAGTAACACCATTTCCTGCTGAGCATGTGACACACCAACCCAAAACATGTCCTATACATTATCTCATCTAAACCTTCATGTCTTCACCTTTTTGCTTTGTCTGGAGGAGAGGACTTACTTCCTCTAACACTTTGCATTAGTTTTCGAGATTCCCTTCACAAAGTACCAGATACTGGATGATGTAAACAACAGAAATTGATGGTCTCACAGCTCGATAGACTAAAAGTATGAGATCAAGGTGTTAGCAGTATTGGCTCCTTCTGAGGGATATGAGCAATCTGGCCCATGTCTCTCCCCCAGCTTTCTGTAATTTCCTGGCAATCTTTGGTGTTCCTTGGCGTGTAAAAGAATCATCCTGTGTTCACACTGCGTTCGGCCTGTGTGCCTGTCTGTGCCGGAACTTCTGCTTTTTATAAGGACACTGTCATTTGGGATTAGGATCTACCCTAATGATCTCACCTTAACTTGAACATCTGCAAACAGCCTACTTCCAAATAAGTTCACAGACACTGGCTCTGGGGTTAGGACTGCAGCACATAAATTTGGAGAAAACACACTTCAAGCCATAATACATGTCTTGCACTCCTTTGCACCTATTTTTAAGACTCCTGTACAAGACAAAATGTTACTAATATGATTAGCAAGACCCAGAGCTATTTATTGGGCCATTTCTCGGCAAGAGCAGGATAACTGAATTCAAGAGCCAAAACCAGTGTTCACACCCTCCTGATGTATTTCCACGTGGTAAACACACCTAACCCTTACAACTGGGCCATAATACCCTTGTGTCCCTGGTGAGAAAAGTCAATTGACATTCTTCTCCACAGCAGTATTTTATTTTGCAGAAGTACAAGTTAAGAGTCATGTTAGACTCTTAGAACTAAGCCTCCTGTGCCAGAAAAGTTTCCTATGAAACATGAGAGCATCTGGGTTTTCCCAACTGTTAAAGATAGCACAGTGTATTTTCTATCTGAGTATCAATGATCTGCTATTAATGGCTTTCTGGCTGGCAAATTGAGAGGTGACAAAGTGTGAATGGAAAAAAATTCTAGCAAGAAAAACCCACTCTCAAACATTGACAGATATGATGTGGGTGTCACTATTAATGCTATTATAGATAAGGGAACAGTAACTAAGGAGTTAAGCAAAGTCTGAAGCAAATAAGAACAAATACACAAGAGGAAGAGTAGATAAGACAAAGGATTTTTCCAGACATATATTAACTCCCTTCCTCGTGTCAAAAGGACCAAAATAAATTGTATTAAGTTCCCCAATTTGCTTCAAAATGGGCTTTAATTTTGTACTTTAGAGCAGGCTATTTTAAACCTGGCATACACCCACAAGGACACCTAGTAGCTGAAAGTATAAATACATGCCTAAACTATTCCAGGGAAGTCCTCTCCCCACACAGTGAAGGAGATAGCAGGACAAAGCAAACCTCTGGGTCCCACTGTCTGCAAGCTTGGAACACCATGTCCTTCTCCACTTTGGTGCCCACCCAGTTCTAGTGCTATCCTTGTCTGCTTAGTTTTATATTAGTACCATGGGGTCTAAACTAAAAATAACTTATCTTAAAGTCCATGAATGTAAAACAGTATTTATTGTGAGAGCTAATTCAAAGTAAGTTACACATTTGTATTTTTTGTAGAATCTTCTAGGATTCTGTTTAGTTTTAGGGGACAAAAATCTGACTTACAGTAATCCCAATGAATAGGAATATATTGTTCTTACACAGCAAGATGTCCAGGGATGGGTGGTACAGGGCAGGTATGACTACTTAAGGTGCCTTAGAATTCGGGGCTCACTGATGCTCCCAACTTTCCAGCACTCCTGCCCTTCCCAAGCACAACGAACACTGTATTTTCTTGCTCTTTTGCAGCTTGGCAGGGTTATGTTACCAGTTCAGGCCAATGCCCTAAGAGCAGAAGTCTTGTGTCATTTTCAAACTAAGGAAGTAAACAGCCTCTTCATGACCTTCTTCATCACTTCCCTCCTTGACTTAGAAGCCCTTCACTGTAACTGCACATAGAAGACAGAAGAGACCAGAGCCCTGAGCCACGGTTTAACTTGCAGCTGCCCTACACAAGAGCTAATACTCCAACTGACTTTGCTTGTGTGAGAAATACACCTTTGTTCATTAAGCCACTGAGATTTCAGGGTTAATTTGTTTCACTCCTCAGCCTAGACCCTGACTGATACATTATGCTTGCAGATAACTGCCACTGTTTTAGCCATCCTGTCATATTTTAGGCAGAAGTGGGGGGGGGGGGAGGTGAAGGGGAAACAGACAAAGGAAATCCTCGCCAAGTATGCTTTTTTTTTTCAAACTGCTTTTCAAAAGGCAAACTCGGGGCGCCTGGGTAGCTCAGTTGGTTAAGTGTCCAACTCTCAGTTTCAGCTCAGGTCATAATCTCACGTTTCATGAGTTCAAGCCCAACATCAGGCTCTAAGCTGACAACTCAGAGCCTGCTTGGGTTTCTCTCTTCCTTTCTGCCCCTCCCCCACTTATGCAGTCTCTGTCTCTCTCAAAATAAGTAAATAAAATTTAAAAAAATTTTAAAAAGAACAACAAAAAAAGGCAAACTCAGTAACTTGTACAAAAATGGCATTGGCCCAAACTCTTAGATAGTATGGTTGTCTAGGAGTGTTGGCATTTAACTAAATGCTATCCCTTAAAGTGGTAAGAAGGAAGAAAAAATCGGCATAAAGTAGTCAACCAGTAATGTGTGCCATAATCCCAATGGAATTCTTTTAGAGAATAGCCGTTGCCAAAACTTCCAAGGCCCTCCTAATTTCTAAATCCTTCTAGGTACTTCTTTCTTGATCATTTTCAACTTTGAAGCTTCATGGCCACTCTCCTCCCTGAAAGGTCTCCTCTCCTTGCTTCCATAAATCCTCCCTTTCTGTATCCTTCTTCCTCCCTCACAACTTTCTATTTTGTTCACTAATTTCTCTTCTTGCTCTTATCCCAAGGTTGCTCGCTCTTCTCTACGTATATTACCCCACTCCTGTACTCTATAGCTTCCTCTGTGATTCCCCCAAAATATTCTCACTCTAATTCTAAATTTCTTCCACCAAAGATTTATTGTCTTATCCCCTGGAAAGTCAATATTTAAATAAGTAAACACTTTTTCTCCCACCACACTCCTCTCCCTGTATTCCTCCTTTCATTTAGAATTAGAAAACTTTGGCACGTGATCAATTCCTCCACCTCTTATCTCAGCTCACTTCCAATTGATTTGCAAATACCAAAGACTTTCAACTAAGTTAGATTTAAACCATACTTCTCATCCTCAGTGTGAGTACAACTTGATTGGTTCTTCTTTTCGCCACTCAATTGTCAAAGCTTCTGAGCTGATATCCTTGCCTACATTCTCTCCATCCTCACTCAGCAGCCACCCCCATAATTTGAAGTTAAAGTCCGATTGTAACTGATACTTCCAATTGCAAGTCGGATCATGGAACTAACTCACCTGGTCAAAATCATTCTGTGTTCCCATGACCCAGTTAACCTTCAGAATAAAAGCCAACTATATTAGTAAGATATGCCAAGATCTTCATAATCAAAAATCATCCCTGGAATTTTCACTTTTCCCAGAACAAAGAACATACTACCATTTATCCATGTGAGAGTTCTTGAGGTTCTTGAGACACAACATACTATTCAATCTCTTGGGAGATTTGCATTTGGGAGCTTCTGTTTGGAGACACTTCATGACTCTGTCTCATTTTTGCACATCTTTTAAGTATTAGATTCACTGACTTTCTTCTGTCCAGAATATATTTTCAAGAGTTTTATTTTTATTATTTTTAATTTTTTTTAATATTTATTTATTTTTGAGAGAGAGAGACAGAACACAAGCAGGGGAGGGGCAGAGAGAGAGAGGAGACACAGAATCTGAAGCAGGCTCCAGGCTCTGAGCTGTCAGCACAGAGCCCAACATGGGGCTGAACGCATGAACTGTGAGACCCATGACCTGAGGCGAAGTCTGACACTCAACTGACTGAGCCACCCAGGGGTCCCTATTTTTACTTTTATTATTTTTATTTATTTATTTTTTTCATTATAGCCTCGGAACAGAGAGTTAATATTTCTCTCTGGAACAAAGGAAAGATTTCTCATGGCCTTGAAAAATAGAGATAGCGTCTTACTCCATGGGAATTGGGCCGGCTGTTGTTACTGTTCAGTGTAAAAGATTTAGGTTTCCTCAGCTCAGAGTTTCAGGACCTACTCCACATGCAGTAATCACTTGGTCCTCTAATTGTCACCCTATAGAAATTGTAGCAAGGGACACTCACACAAACCTGAAGTTCACCTTGTTGTTGTGCCACCGTTAATAAAGTCCTTCGGATCTAACCTAAGCGCCTTGTGTCTATGTGTTAGGCTAAGTTGTTAGCTGACAACTGGGATATAATTTCTGACCCATCACAGTTCTTGAGTGTCATCGCTAGGAAATGTTGCCTAATTTTATTTCCTATGGCACCCAGTCTTGTCATGCTAAACAACTATAAGCCTTGCTTTAAGATTTGCTTAAATGTACTCCCTTTGTGAAGTTTCCCCTGTATCAAGGAGCCTATGTCTTTTTCCTATCTTGCCTCAGATATTCTTTACACACATCTTTAAGAACCTCTCATGGAGTATTTATAAATGTTTTCCCTGCCAGATGGTGATTTTCTTGCTAAATTTTGTGTCCTGCATACTGCCTGGTATGTAGTAAACATGAAATAACTCTCTTTTAAAAAAATTAACTTATTGGGAGATTATCTTACATGACCTCTCTCCAAAATGCACATTAAAGTGCACCCACATACACGTATGCGCGCACGCGCGCACACACACGCGCACACACACACACACACACACACACACAAAGAACATCTTGCCTTCTATTAGTCTATGATCACCAATCTCTTTTTCCTACATGAACACTTTAATCTCACTGTTTCTCTAAAATTGTAATGCATTATTAATTCCATCTCCTTAAGTTGCCTGTAATTATAATTGTCTTTCTAAAAAAGAAAATGCAACAGCTGCACCTACTCTGAAAATGGATCCTTGGAGAATATAATTAAGTTATTTCAATTTGGAAACCGAATATTATCAAAAGCTATGGGATGTATAACCTTAAGGCAGACCTTTCCACCAGGTTTTTAATAGTATGTCATTTGCAGAAGCCTAGATAACTAGAAAATTGGAATGTAATTTTTTTGCCTACTCCAGTCAGAGGCTTAATAAGTGGAATTATGTATCATATAATCGTATATGCTATAGTTAGAACATTTGGTAGGCCATAGAGCTAAAGAGGCTAAGGCTGTGTTTAATACATTGTGACACTCCTTGTAGCTTTATTTACTTTCTTTTATAGCCGTTATGCACTGTCTCTATAATGCATGGAAAATATCGCATTAGTGTGTTTCTTAAGTCACAAATTTAATCTGAATATAGGACCAGTGTAAATTTCTAATTTCTCCAGAAAATTCTATTCCAGGGGCATAAATTTGTATAGATTATTCCTTCATATATGAAAATAGAATGATTTTATTAAAATTTTTAATGTTTATTTATTTTTGAGAGACACAGAGAGAGAGAGAGAGAGAGAGAGAGTGTGTGTGTGTGTGTGTGTGTGTGTGTGTGTGTGTGTAAGCTGGAGAGGGGCAGAGAGACAGGGAGACACAGAATCTGAAGCAGGCTCCAGGATCTGAGCTGTCAGCACAGAGCCTGACATGAGGCTGGAACTCCCAAACTGTGAGATCATGACCTGAGCCAAAGTTGGATGCTTAACCAACGAAGCCACCCAGGCGCTCCCAAAAATAGACTGATTCTATAATTGGCAATTAATTTAGGAGAATAAAAATGAAATATCCTTTATTGTTATGTTTAAACAGTTGAAATATTATGGTAAAATAGTGTTCTCAAACATTTACTAAATCTTATTTTTTCCTTATAATTTTGCTTTCGATAATGGCCTAAGTTTGTATGGCTGAAATGATTGGCATTTGGCTGACTAGTGTAGCAAGAATTGTCTCCAAGCAAAATTTAGGCTAGATTAAGTTTCATTTGATGAACATATCATTCAATGTCAATAACACTTGGAAAATGCTGATGAGATTGTCAATAAAAACAGCCTGACATTAAAGACATTTTTTAACAATCATTTAGAATAATCACTATTTACTTCATGTATCCTTTACTGTCAAGAATCAATTGTCTACAACTGTATAAGTGTTTTCAAAGAAAGGATCTTATAAGCTATAAGCAATCACTTATTCTTTTGAGGGGAAAGCATTAACCATTTTTGTTAAACAAATTTTAATGTTTATTTACTTTTGAGAGAGAGAGAGAGAGAGAGAGAGAGGAGAGAGAGAGAGACAGCCAGCAAAAGTGGGGGAGGAGCAGAGAGAATGGAAGACAGAAATCTGAAGCAGGCTCCAGGCTCTGAGCTATCAGCACAGAGCCGGATGCGGGGCTCAAATTCACAAACTGAGAGATCATGACCTAAGCTGAAGTTGGATGCTCAACTGACTGAGCCACCCAGGCACCCCAAATATTAACCATTTGAAATGACTCTTTATCTTGAGCCTAATTTTCTCCCTTTATAACTATTAGCCTTATTTTTTCTACCTATTCAAATAGGTTAAATATAGTACCTTCTGCATTAGCAATATTTTAAACATCTGAAATGATCTCATATAACTATGTCAAGTATTAAATATTTCATGCTTAAGATTCCCATGAAGGAACCTCAATTCACTAATATAGTCAATAGTACCAGATCTAACAGCAGGTTGGCTAATTCACTTCTCATCAACAGAGAGACAAAGGATTAAATATTTGAAAGAGCCTTACTGAAGATAAGGCAGTTATACAATTATGAAACCAACTTTCTTTTGATTAAATTTCAAAAGGCGTACGAAAAACCCCAGAAAGAGTAAATCTTATGCCTAAGCTTAACCAATGATATAGTGGTAGAGCTAGCACATGTTGTGTATAAAAATCCTTTTTATTCTTAAAAAAACTTAAGTAGTCTTTTTAATGATAACATTTAAAAATAAAAGCTGAGCATATTTTATCTCATTAAAGCATATCCTCAGGTACAAAGGTATGCAAAGTGGATTCCAAACAAAAGAATGGTAATAGAACTATAAACTATGGTTATAATAATGTGGCCAATGTTTTCTGTTTGTTTTATATGGGAAAGTCTGGGGAGACAATTTCCAATTATACTGTCACCACAAGCACAAAAATGTCAAAAGTTTAATCACTTAATAATTAACCATTTATTTATCAAGGTATGGTTTTGGTACCTCTGGATGGCTCAGACGGTTAAGTATCTGACTTCCGCCTAGGTCATGACCTTGCCATTCCTGAGTTCAAGCCCCATATCAGGCTCTGTGCTGACAGCTCAGAGCCTGGAGCCTGTTTCAGATTGTTTCCTTCTCTCTCTCTCTGCTCCTACCCCACTTGTGCACTGTCTCTGTCTCTCTCTCAAAAATAAATAAACATTATTTTTTTAAAAAAAGATATGGTTTAAAAAAGCCATTTAGGATTTTTTAAGTGACAAAGTTATAAAGATGAAGATAGTTGTGAGGTATTAGGGAGGGGACAAGAAAAGAGGTGGCGATGGGGATAAAAGAGTAGTATGATGAACGCTTTTGATGGAACTGTTTTGTGTGTTGACTGTAGTGGTGGTCACATGATTTTACATATATGATAGAACTAAATACAAAAGACATATGCACACACACCCACACATACACCTAAGTGTATGTAAAACTGGTGAAATGTGAACAAGTTAGATGTATTCTATAAAAATGAATTGAGTGAAAACCATATGTGATTTCCTTATTATTTCTTACAACTAAATATGAATCTTCAATTCAAAAATTCAAGGAAAATATTAAAAAAAACCTTCAAAAATGTACTAAAAGCAAAACAAAAAACTAAAAAGCCCATAAACTTAAAAAAAAAACATATAGTAAAAGTATTATGATAGCAAAATATAGAAATAGTTGTAAGATGCACTTCCAATTAAAGAACCACATTCAAGGGGCACTTGGGTGGCTCAGTTGGTTAAAAGTCCAACATCAGCTCAGGTCATGCGTGATCTTGCAGTCCATGAGTTCCATCCCCACATCAGGCTGTGTGCTCACAGCTCAGAGCCTGGGGCCAGCTTCAAATTCCTAGTTTCCCTCTTTCTGCCCCTCCCCTACTCTCTCTTTCTCTCTCTCTCAAAAAAAAAAAAAAATGACATTCAAGGCTTAAAATAGGACAAGTAGACTCAAAACAATATGGATTTTGGAGAAGATTATTTCAGGTGAAAAATAGTGTGAAAAATGAAACGAGTTGATCTGTACAGCATGTATAAAGAAAATAAGTAAATATTTTTGATATTAGTCAAATAATCTTATGGTAGCAATTAAAATCAGAGAGGTATAAAAGTATCCAGGTTATGTAGGCTTTTGCATGTCAACCTAAGGAATTTGAAATTAATCCTGAAGGCAACAGCAAACCAAGGATTTTAGTTAAGATGCACAAAATATGAATTAACCTAACAATGACAAGAAGGCAGTGAAAGAGTGGAGTCAGAAAGGCTAGCTAGAAAATGCCTCCAAACACAACAAAGGCTGGAGATGAAGAGAAGCTGGGGTGATGTCATTGATATCACAAAGAAAGGAAGTGATATGGAAGAAATGGCAAAAAAAAATGCATTAACAACCTACTAACTTAGCTACTTGGAGCAGACCATAACAAAAGTCAGAAATACTTGAGGCTGAATTTGAGAGTTACAGTATTTTTGACATAGAAGAGACCAGTGAAAATGCTCATCCCCAACACAAGATCATGTTTTTGGTTTCTGAGATGCCTAATTGGAGTTTCTAGAGTGAAATTTAGAAGTGAAATCTGGAGCAAAAATAAAGGGAGGAGTGTAAAGCTAGGAAAAACATTCCTACACTCATCAAAAATAACTTTATTCACATGGGGATAGACTGAGCAGGGGAAGACCATCTTGGCCACGTGAGGGCTAAAACAATGAACTACAGGGGGCTCCCGGGTGGCTCAGTCTGTTAACCATCTGACTTCAGCTCAGGTCATGATCTCAAGGTTCCTGGGTTTGAGCCCCGAGTGGGCTCTATGCTGACAGCTCAGAGCCTGGAGCCTGCTTCGGATCTGGTGTCTCCCTCTCTCTCTCTGCACCTCCTCCACTCGCACTCTGTCTTTCTGTCTCTCTCTCTCTCAAAATAAATAAGCATTAAAAATTTAAAAAAAATAAAACAATAAACTACATTCAATGCAGATTCAGAATACTATTTACAACACTCAGGGCTGTCACTTCACATAGACGACTACAGTCCCTGGAGTTGTACATTATACCACCTACACAGCTCTACTTTGTAGAGTAGAGGGAGCAGAGGATATACTTTTTTGTCTCCCCAGCACCACACAGATTCCTTTAAGACAAATTCCAGATCAAATAGAAAGATTAAGTATTCTCTTATGGCACCCATTGTTATGAACAACCACAGACTGGTGCACAGTCTCTGTTGTGTAAATAAATTTAGTGAATTAAACATGAAATATGTTCTTTGCCCTAAAATATTCTTACATAAAAAATTATGAGCTAATCACATGAAAATCCAGCTACCATTCATTAAAATATAGGAACATAAAACTTAAATTGTATCATAACTTTTTAAATTTTCATCCTTATCTTTAGTCATTTTGCTTTGGTATAAATTTGATGGGCTGAAGAGCCTCACCTGTGGCTAATTTTTGGATGACTATGTTGGCTTTTAGTGAAGGTGGAAATATTTATTATAAAGTCCACGTTTTATTTTATTTTGTTTCTCTTTGGGGAAAACTACTTTGAAAACATCATGAGTTAGCTAAAAGCGCTGCATCATTTTCTTATTCTATTCAAAACGTAAGGGCAGAATCCTCCTAAGAATCCCATCTCCATGTAAATGTAAAGAGAGGTGTTTGTAGAATATCTTCAGAACCAGACTACTGCATGTAGGAAACCAAGCCAGGGCTCCTGGAGCAAAAAATACAGGAAGGTTGGAATACCAGCTAATTTTTACCTGTTACACTCAGAAACACCTAAGATTACTGAAGCAAAGCCTGTGAAAACATCTTTTGTTTCACAGGCAGTCTATATTTTAGCTTAGTGGAAACCCTGCTTTGGGTAAGGGTTATTACAACTTTTTTAGCAACCCTGATGCAGCGGGGGGGGGGGGAGTATATTTGAATGTAATTTTTTGTCATTCATCTCTTTGTTAAATATTTATTATCCTTAATTATCCTAAATTCTCCTTCAAATTCAAATACTAAAATTAAACTGGTGACTGAGATGGTAAAAATAATTTGGAATTTTTTAAAATAAATACCATTACTCAATATATACTAAGTAAAAAAGTAATTTGTCAAATATATTCTTTTTTTAATTTATTTTTTCTTCTTGAGAGAAAGAGAGAGCGCATGGAGCTTGCTTGCTAAAGATTCCCTCTCTCTCTTTCTCTCTTTACCCTAGCACCCCTCTCCCCCACTCCCTCTCTCTCTAAAATAAAAATAAATAAATAAAAATTTAAGATTAACAAACTTAAAATTCTCGTATTACCATAAAGCCAACACTTACATTTCTACCACAGGTAATCTTAGTCCCCAAGTGTGCTTGCTGGCAATAGTTACATAATGACCTGAAAATTTGTGTCTAATATCAAATTTTTATTTTTCTTCCATTCGGCTTAGTTTCTTGTTTCTTTCTTTCTTTCTTTTTTTTTTTCTGAAGTAGAGGGAATATTATATATGTAGGCTGCCAAAGTTTATTTCATACAAAGACTGCATTTGAGATAACATACTAAGTTTAAAGAAGTTGATGTAGTGGCTAGAGAAGAAGGAAGATCCTTTGTGTGTTAGAACTGGAATTCCAATCTTTTGTATAAAATTAGATGAAGGCAAATCACATAGATACGACAAATCTAAGGAGTGGCATGCTAGAGGACATAGTCAAAATATGTGTTTAAGTGAAATTATAGAAGAGCTTTCCCGTTTAAATATTAATTTTTGGAGCTCGTTGAGAAGTCACCAAAACCACTGTTTCAACTATTATAATATTCTGACAGCTTGAAAACTTTCAATAAGATGCTCTAGTTCAAGGGCACTCTTGTAATGAAACGTGGAGTAGTTATCTTCCAAATAACATAGATACGATCTTAAAAGTATTTTAAATTTATAAGAAACTGCCTTGGTATTTTTACATGATTTCTTTTCTCTACATTCAACCACTTCCAGGTCCAGATGCTCTTCTTCTGGGCTTATATAGCACCTTCTGCCTCATTTGTGTGGGGGGGGGGGGGGGGGGGGGGCGGATTGTCTCTTCTGTCTCCTGTGGGCAAGATCAGGGTCTTATTTGGTCCTCTTTTTTTACTCTCAACATGGTCTCTGATGCATAAACTGAGTCATGTTTGCCAGATAGATGGATTTCAGCATTTCTTAAATAAAACACTTTGTCAATCAACTCAACTGTACACGGGAAAGAAGCTAAACTAAAATCCCATGAAAGAACGCCTAATTAAATTATATCACATCTGCCTGCCTTACTGGAATAAGGTCAAAAAAAGTTCTGAGGTTTTTTTATTATTTTAAAATTACATTCAAATAAACTACACCTGGAAAGGAAATGGCTATACGAAGCTATGCCTATCGTAATTGTTTCAATTCACAAATATCTACTGTTCACCTGCCACATACTAACCACTACACTAGGCACAGGCAATACACATGTGAGTGAATAATCCTGTCCCTTAGGAGCTCACTGTTTAGCATAAGAAAGACAAAAAGGCCCCTAATGCTATGTGACAAGTACCATGATACAGGTATATATATGAAATATAATGGAAATCCATATAAAGAAGTCCTTAATTCATTAGGCATAATATGAGTTTCTACTCCTATGAATATTTTCATCATAAAAAGGAATTGGTCAGAAAAAGAATTACGTGTTTCTCATCAAGTGTCCAGAAGAGCCATTTCCCTAGGTGTGGTTTCTAGCCAGACAAACCAAATTTGACTGAAACAGATAATACAGACTATGTAAATGTATATCCTTCAGTTCCTATTAAGTGAGATTCAACAAAACAAAACCCATAGTCATATTTTCACCTTTTGAAAACCATTGATTTCCTTCGATATCATTATTTCTGGTATTTTTAAAGCAATGGAAGAGGAAATGAGTAAAATCTAATTGTCTACCTTCCAGTTGTCTGTTGTTAGAATTTGGAAACTCCAACTTCATTTCCTTCACATTGAGCTTATTTAATGGAAGTAGGAAAACATAAGTAACACCACCATACATATCTTTTTTTTTCATATTGTTATTATATGTCCTTGAATTCTTAAGTTTTGCATACTACATGAACTAGCTTAGCAAACAAATTGCTGAAAATCATTGTTAATTTATTAATTTCCTAGGAATGCTATAACAAAGTACTACACATTAGGTATCTTAAAACACCAGAATTTTATTCTTCACAGTTCTAGACATTAGGAGTTCGAAATCAAATGTCACAGGGCTCTTCTCCTAGTGGAGAATTCTTTCTTGCCTCTTGCTAGCTTTTGGATGGTTCCCAACAACCCTTGTTATTCTTTGGTTTGTAGATACATCATTCCGATCTCAGCCTCATCATCACATGTCCTTCTTCCTGTATCTCTATATCCAAATTTCGCTCTTCTTATAAGGATAACAGTCAATGGATTAAGGTCTGCCACTAATCTAATCTGAGTTTATCTTGACTTGAATACATCAACAAAGACCCTATTTCCAAATAAGGTCACATTCACAGGTACAAGGGGTTAGGACCTGAACATATTTTTGAGGGGTATACAATTCTACCCATTAAATGTGGGAACAAAGATGGTATAGTTTGGTATAATGGAAACACCATAGTCAGGGATTTAAGAGAACTGGACAAAAGGCTAGTACCCTTCAACACCCAGCTCAGGTTATATGATTTCTGTTGAATTTTTTTCTGATAATCTAAATGTTTTTCTCTTTTCTGAAGTCTTAACTACTTCTACTCTGTACCTTGCATTTGGAACTTCTAATACCATTTCTCCAAGCATATAATAAAAAATACAAATGAGGTTGCTTACACTTATTTTTATTTTTTGATATTGTAAACTTCTAGAATAATGTATCTCGTGTAATAGTTACTTAATAGATACTGATTTTAGCTGTAAGTTTTCCATTATATATTTTTAGCATGATGACGTTGTGTACAATTATATAACAGCAGACAAAAGAATAATGCCTTAAAATCATAATGTATATGCAGAAAATTAAACGTGAGGCAAAAAAGCAGCAGTATAATTATAAGTACAAGGTAATGCACTTCAGAAAAAGTGAGGTTACCCCAAGGATACTTGCTTTTCAGTAGTGTTTTAGTATATATTGTTTATTATATCAAACCAATATGGTTTTATCATCAAAAAAGATCATGAAGCATCTTGGGTGTTAATAAGAATTATTTGGAAGACAAGATCAGGTGGACAATTTTATGTAAGTCCTAAAGGCATGTCTGCATCTTTAGCACTGGTTCAGCAGCTTTTAATTCCATAAGGCATATGGAGAAGGGAATAGACTACAAGTTCTATGAAAGAAGTGATGAATATTTTGTTCATCACTGTAAATCTATTCCTCGGCACAAAAATCTGATGATATGCTTGTTGAATAAAGAAAGACATTTTCTTTTTAGCATGTAATAGGTATCAAGGATTCTGCTAGACTAATTTTCCTAGGCAAGTGATGGTCTTTATAACATGTGTATAAAGAGTTCAAGAACACCCAAACTTCAATCCAGAAGACTTGTAAAAAAATCCTAATGAGGTAGGGCTTGAATATGAACATTAGGAAGCAAACCTTAATCTAGCAGTTTATAACTTGTTCAGTTTACACAGACAGAAATCCCAAAGGACTAGAAATCAACTTAACCTTGTGGCAAGCATTTCACTATGGAAATAATCATGTTTGGCTATTGTAGCTTAGAGATGTTAACACTAATAACTGCCTTTTCCCCTTCTAATTCTGTGCTCACCAAACAAGCTTCTAATTAGAATATGACTTTGCCATAAACATCTACTACCAGGGAAAGAATATGTTATTATGGTAACAAAACTTTTATGATAAAGTAATTAAGTATTATTCATTCATTTATTCATGCATTTAATAAACATGGAACATATCATATGCCCTGTGCATATCCCTAAGATTATTAAATTAAACAAATATGTTATCTGTCTTCATGGAGCTTACATATACAAAGAATATCGGCATTGAACAACTAAATGAAAACTCTGGTGAGTGTTGAAAGATATAGACAATAATGTAAAATTGTAGCTCAAAGGTTTTACCTACTTTAAATATTCAGATACTCAGTGAAGACATAACAGAAGTAGTTTTTAACGTGTGATTAGAAGAGGGAATAGGTGTTAGATGAAAAGGGAGAGGGATAAGTAGAACATTTCAGGAAGATGAAATAGTATATCCAAAGATCTTAATTATGTCATATTTTATGAAACTGATGGGACGCCATTATGCTGAAGCGTGAGAAGCAAGGGTGGGAATAAAGATGATAATGTGGTGAATATCTAAATTAGCATTCTATCTTATGTCATTTTGGCTGATAATACTCTGCTCTAACAAGATAGATTGTTTTGCTATGATTGTAAAAATCCATTTTCCCATTCTAAAGAGATTCTTGATGGCTAAGCACCACTCAAAAGATTTCTAATCACCCCATTCTGTCATTTCCTTCAATCAATCCCTATCAAAATAAAGAGTAGTTTTTAAAAACATGAAGTTCATGAGGTTTTGGAACTTACCATTTCCAGTGGTTATAGTGGCTGATAAATTGGATTTGTGGAAGAAGTCTTAAAAAGAAAAATTCCATTAAAAATAGACATTTTGACAAAGGCAAACAAAATCCCAAACGTATTATTGGAAGCGTGTATGTTTGTATATTTCTAACTTACTACACTAAGACTATATATCATTCATATTTATAATTTATCTGGGGCTTCAGGAAGTCATGCTTACTAAATACATATGCCCATTAAGAATACTGGCATCTGAAAAAGATCTTGAAAAAATTAGTTGTTTATTTTTTAAATATGACATTGTCTAGTCTTTCCTTAAGTGACATTCTAGGGTACTTCTTTAGCAAATTAGTAGTATGACTTGAATTTTCTCTGATAACTGAATTTACAACTGAATCAATGTCCTTCTGAAAATTTTCATGTACTCTAATTTAACTGAAAATGTTTCACATCTCATCAATAAGAGAAAGGATAAAAACCATATGACCGTTTCAAAAGATGCAGAAAAAGCATCTGACAAAGTACAAGGTCCAATACTGATAAAAACCCTCGACAAAATAGGTTTAGAGGGACCATACCTCAATATAATAAAAGCCTTATATAAAACACCCAGAAAACATCATATTCAATGGGGACAAACTGAGAGCTTTTCCCCTAGGGTCTGGAACAAGACAAGGATGTCTACCTTCACCACTTGTATTCAACACAGTACTGGAAGTCCTAGCCACAGAAATCAGAAAACAAAATGTAACAGGCATGGAAATTAGTAAGGAAGAAGTAAAACTTCTTAGAGATGGCATGATACTACACATAGAATATCCTAAATATATCACCAAAACGCTACTAGAGCTAATAAATGAATTCAGTAAAGTCTCAGGATACAAAATCAATGTACAGAAATCTGTTGAATTTCTATATACTAATAATGAGGCAGCAGAAAGTGAAATTAAGAAAACAATCCCATTATAATTGCACCAAAATAATAAAATATCTAGGAATAAACTTAACTAAAGAGGTAAAAGACTTATACTCTGAAAACTATAAAACTCTGATGAAAGAAATTGAAGGTGACACAAAGAAATGGAAAGACATTCCATGCTCCTGGATGGGAAGAATAAATAGTGTTAAAATGTCTACACTACCCAAAGAAATCTATACATTTAATGAAATCCCTATCAAAATGCCAACAGCATTTTTCAAAGAACTAGAACAAACAATCCTAAAATTTGTATGGAACCACAAAAGACCCCAAATAGCCAAAGCAATCTTGGAAAACAAAAACAAAATTGGAGGCATTACACTTCCAGACTTCAAATTATATTACAAAGCTGTAGTAATCAAAACAGTATGGTACTTGCACAAAAACAGACACATAGATCAACAGAACAGAGTAGAAAACCCAGAAGTAAACCCATGATTATATGGCTAATTAATCTTCCACAAAGGAAGAAAGAATATGCAATAGGAAAGGATATTTTCACAAATGGTGTTGAGAAAACTGGACAGCAACATGCCCAAGAATGAAACTGGACCACTTCCTGTCACTATACACAAAAATAAACTAGAAATGAGACATGCAACCACAAAAATCCTAGAAGAGAGCAACAGTCAGTAATTTCTATGATATTGGCCATACTAACATATTTCTAGATATGTCTTCTGGAGCAAAGGAAACTAAAGCAAAAATAAACCATCAGGACTATATCAAAATAGAAAGCTTCTGCACAGCAAAGGAAATAATCAACAGAAATGAAAGACAACCTGCTGACTAGGAGAAGACATTTGCAAACAAAATATCCAATAAAGGGTTAGTATTCAAAATACATAAAGAACATATAACTCAACACCAAAATAATGCAAACAATCTAATTTAAAAATGGGCAGATACTGTGAATAGACATTTCCCCAAGGAAGACATCCAGATGGCCAACAGACACAAGAGAAAATGTTCAACAGCATTCATAATCAGGGAAATGAAAACAAAAGCCACAATGAGATATTACCTCACCCCTGTCATAATGGCTAAAATCAACAACCCATCATCCTTGTTGACAAGGATGTGGGAAAAAAAAGGAATCCTTGTGCACTGCTGGTGGGAATGCAAACTGGTACAGTCACTGTAGAAGACAACATGGAGGTTCCTCAAAAAGTTAAAAATATAACTACCACTTAATCCAGTAATGGTACTATTGGGTATTAGCCAAAAAATAAATAATAATAATAATAATAAAGGCACTAATTCAAAGGGATACATGTACCCCTATGATTATTACAGCATTATTTACAATAGCCAATACATTGAAACAGCCCAAATGTCCATAAATAGATGAAAGGATAAAGAAGATGAATAGATAAACATATATGCATATACAGAATATTATTTAGGCATAAAAACAAATGAAATCTTGCCATTTGCAACAGCATGGATGATCTATAGAGTATAATGCTAAGGGAAATTAGTCAGATAAAGAACAAATAACCATATAATTTCAGTCATATGTGGAATTTAAGAACCAAAAGAAACAAAAGGAGGAGAGAGACAGAGAGATAGAGAGACAAAGACAATCCAAGAAATAAACCCTTAACTAAGGAGAACAAACTGATGATTACCAGAGGAGAGGTGGGGGAGGGCATGGGTGATGAACTAGGTGATGGGAGTTAAGAGTCCACTTAACATGATGAGCACTGAGTAATGTATAGAATTGTTGAATCACTATATTGTACACCTGAGACTAATACAACACCATATGGTGACTATACTGGAATCAAATTTTAAAAAATTAAAAATAATTGATAATATTGCTTAAAAGAATAAAACAAAATAAGTTATAGAAATCATTTCCCAATTACAGGTGCTTAAGGCAATCCTTAAGGCAAGGATTCAAAGGGAGAAACATTTTTGTTCTTTTTCTGAAAATTTACAAGCTAGTTAGAACACAGGTTTGTAACATCCCTTGATACCCCATATATTTACACATACTGGGATCACATGTCAGGTGGAGGTAAATTTTTCTTCAACCACTGAGGCAAATATTTCAAGGCTGATTTCAAATGCCCATGATTTCCCCACAAGACTGAGATTAGAGATTAAATTTCAACCCAGCTGAGCATATATCTTAATTTTGAACTTTATGTATGACTATCCCCAAATAACTCCCTGAATCATCAGTCCCTGAAAAAATTTCTAGGTGTCCTATTGTTCTGCTTAGCTACATCCACTCTCCTATCTCACTATATAATTTTCATTCAATATGGCCTTTCTCTTTCCTCTGCTCTTACATTGTTTTATTTTTGGTCAGAATATTACTGGAACAATTTAGTAATATTTTTTTTCCTCCTTCCCAGCCAATTCTTGCTTGCCAAAAGGGATTTTTTCCCCAATCTTTCAGGCTAAATAAAGCCAATTGTTCCCCTAGCAAAATTCTGAAGTAAGCTCCTCTTTCATTTCCTCAAAAGAATTGTGGACAGAAAATATAAATTATATAATCCAGGTCATAAAATTAATAATACATTCCATACCAACATATTATCTTCTAGAAAGCAAGGCAAATATACAATTGTCTTGTTGAATACATTGATGGAAAACTCCAAAACATATTTTGTTTCATTAGAGGTAATAAATGGAAATTAATTTTAAAATATCCATTATTTTCAGGGTTGTCTAGGTGTCTCTCTGTATTTCTCTTTTATAGCCACACCCATGCACCATCACAACACCCATCTAGCTACCTTCAGTCTTTAGACCTTGGCAGGGGCAACCTGGATGACTCAATCCATTAAGTATCCAACTCTTGATTTCGGCTCAGGTCATGATCTCACAATTTGTGGGATTGAGTCCCGTGTCAGGTTCTGTGCCGACAGCAGGGAACCTGCTAGGGATTCTCTCTCTTCCTCTCTCTCTGCCCTTTTCCCTCTTTCTCTCAAAATAAATAAATTTTAAAAAATAAAAATAAAATAAAATACCCATTATTTTCAAATAGAAGATAGGTTGACTGGTACTAAAATTGTCTGGTGTTACGTAGTTTAATACAAATATGGCTGAAGTCTCCATGCCTTCCTTTGTTATATCGTTTGTAATCTGACTTTGCAACTTCTCCCACTGGTCTTTCAACTGCTTTCTCTTGAATTGTAAAATCCATATACTTTTGCAAGATTCATTCTCTGTATGTTCCATGTTCAGTCCAGGAAACAAAACACACAAAAAAAGAAAAGATCTGCCTTTCCTAATCACTATGACTGTTGACTATATTTAAAACATGTGGGTTAATGTGGAAAGTTCTATTGAACAGAAAATGAATGCTGAGCAAAAAAGAAGAGTCACTGAAGCAGAGAGAGTATTGCGGAGAAGTGTGACTTACAACCAAAGTCTTCTACTGCTCGCCCAGAAGTCTGTTGAAAAATAGGTTTTAAGATTTAACTTTTATGCTTTATAAAGTTTTGTTGTAAATAATTCCATATGGAATGGCTAATTATTTTGAACTTTGTGGCATCAAAGCACTTTTGCGATAAACATTTGCTACTAAGAGTTTTTGAAGGATATAAAACCATTTGCTATATAAGGAAAATTAATCAAGTTAGACACAGGCTAGTCCTATGGAAATTATGTTAGAGGGTGAATAAAATTACTGAAGGAAACTTTCGAAAGAATTGACTAAATCAATAATTGTATTTTCATATTATTTAACAAGAATGAAATAATTCAGAAAAATATCCTGTCAAAATGAAGAAATTTGACATATTTCAAGTTTATTTAAAAACTTAATCTAAGCTATTTATGTATTAGAAACATATATACCAGCATATGATATCCTATAAATCATTAAAACCTCATACTGCATTTCACAGATTTTTAGATGCCCAATTAGCATTTGTTTCTTTTTATGCAAGCTTTCAGGAATAAATGCCATATACTAACTCAGAGATAAAACTTATGGATAATTTCTTGGGGTAAATACCTAGTAGTGGAATTATTGGATCATATGGTATTTCTGTTTTTAATTTTTTGAGGAATTCCAGACTGTTTTCTACAGTGGCTGTACCAATTTACATTCCTACCAACAGGGCACAAGGGCTCTTTTTTTCTCCACATCCTCATCAACACTTGATATTTCTTATCTTTTTAATTCTGGCCATTCTGACAGGTTGTAAAGTAGTATCTCATTGAAGTTTTGATTTAGTTTTGTATGGAGTTGTTGAATTGTTGAATTCTCTATGTTGTACACCTGAAACTAATGTAACATTGTATTTCAATTATACTTAAGTGAATGAATGAATGAATGAATGAATGAAAACTTAGACATAAAAACCTGTGTACTGAGAAGAGGCGAACTCTATTCAAAGTCACTTCTTTCCCTCTGCAGGCTATGCTCTATCAAGACTTCCTTCTCTATTATCCTGACATCACATGAAACAGAAATGCCATTGCCTTTCTTTTTATACTTGGATCTAAGTTGCTAAGTAGTGTTCTAGAAATATGAAAGCTCACCAGTTGTTGCCACTACAAATTCACCTTGTAAAATTCCAACTGGATCCAAAACACTGCCAACCAATCCTTCGATTCCCCTAGTTGCTTGGGTTTTTTGTTGTTGTTTTTTTCCCATTCTCCACAAAAGATATTTTAAAATGATCCCATTCTTCAAATATCCTAGCCTATCACCTGTTCTCACTTTCAGCAGATGGCCTTGCCTCTTTCATCAAGGAAAAAACAGAAACCACTAGAAAGAATGTATCTCAATTTCTGGTCAGCACACATATGAAGGTACATGCAGACACATCTGTTGCTTCACACCTTGCTCTTGACAAAATGGAGTGGTGTTGCCTCCTAAGTTACAGGTTAATAAATTAAATGGAAGTGAATACGGGAAGCACTAGAACTTATGGTGATATTAAAAAAAACAGATGATGAGAGTAAGCAAGAAGAATATTGAGTTTGGGAATTGTAGTAGCTCTGGTTAAACTCATAGGAGCTGTTTATTAGAGAAGAGGTAAGGAGATCAAAGGATACTGGGACGTCCTCATGGATAACAGAGACAAACAAGATGGCGTTTGATTTCTATGGGTTAAATAAGATCATAAAATTAGTCTAAATTTCTTATACTAGAGTTCTGGTTTAACTTTAGAGATATGTACACTTTTATAGTCTTTATGAAAAATTACACAAGAACCGTGTAATCAGACATGTTTTTCCCTTTGAAGTTAACACAGATCTTTAATTAACACACTCCATAACTACAATATTTTAGTTAAATTTACTCTTCAATTTAAAAACAGAATAGGCACTCATTTACTTCTTTGGATAGAGGGACTCTTTGGAAATACAATTTATTGTATAAATAAATTAATTAATAAAGATGTAAACATGAATTTAAAGTCTGGTTCTTAAAGGTATAAAAACATCACTAAGGGATTTTTCTTCTCCACACTAATAAATTAGAAGGATAACTTCAAATTTGTCACAAACAAGTATGTACAAATAACAATTATATATTTTAAAACATATATATACATGTATATATATGTGTGTGTGTGTGTATATATATATATATAATTATTAATATGTTCAAGACATGGCTACTTCCAAAAACAAAAGGTTTTGCATCTTAAAAAAATAAAAAAATGACAGTTTGCTTTTAAATGGAACTGATTTGTTAGAAACCTTTGAAAACACTTCTCTTAGTAAACATATTTGTGCTAATTCCTGATTCATATAACTCTGTTGTAGCATCTATTGTAACTCTTTTTTCCATGGATGACCAAGACTTATATACATTACCTCTTCCTGCTACAATCCCAAATCAGTCTCCCTTAAGGCAGAAAAAATATATTTAAAAGTACTAAAATGATAGATTAAACATACTAGGCATTCTCAGATATCTAGAATAATTTTTAATTATATTTAAGCATCAACCCAGCGTAAAATAACTTAAGACTATATTTAAAAACATTAATATATACTAAAATATTTATATGTCAAACTCTCAGGTTTTATAATGTTTTACTAATATACAGTATGTGTGTATGTATGTGTAAGTATATTTTAAGAAAGTCCTGGTTGTATGCACAATAATAAGAGGTAATTTTATTAAAAAGTACACTGGGGCAAGTATTTGAGTATCTCAATTGTCATTTTGAATGAATTTTCAACATACATACATTGAGTCTCAGGATTCATCTCCCTCAAAGGGGAAAACAGGGCAGTTGAATCCTTAAAATCCCTCCTGGCTGTAGTATCTTATTTTATGAGCATCCTATTTAATTTACCTAAAGAGAAGCATTTACCTAATTTACCTTGATGGAACAATGGATAAGGAACATGTGGTAAAACCAAAGGATATTATTCAGCCTTAGAAAAGAAGGAAATCCTGGTATATTGGACAACATGGATGAACCTTGAGGACATTCTGCCAAGTGAAATAAACCAGTGACAGAAGGACAAATTCTGCATGATTTCACTTATATGAACTATCTAAAACAGTCAAATTCACAGAAGCAGATCGTTGAATGGCATTTGCCAGGGGATGGGGGAGGGAGAATGGGGGAGTTGCTATGCAGCAAATACAAAGTTTAAGTTATGCAAGATGGATAAGTTCTAGAGATCTTCTACACAACATTGTGCCTATAGTTAACAATGCAGTATTTTACTATTAAAATTTTAAGGGAAGATCTCATGGTAAATGTTCTTATCACAATAAAAAGAAGGTAGTTCAAAATTATAAAATCATAATAGATATTTAATCAAGTTACTTCACCCCTATGGATAAGTAGTAATATACAGAACTATAGCTTTATTGCATGTTTTAGCCTACTAATAATTGTCAGAAGGGAGCAAACAGGAACACCTGTTTAATAGGATTAGTGTCTGTGAAATTTATTTTTGCAGAATCAAGATTATGGCCAGTTTCCTCTGGTTAATTTATCGTGATTAGTTAGAAAATTTGTTGACCCACTAGCACAATCTTTGTACTATTCATTGCATACGTTTATAACAAATACATATGTATATGTATTACATAGTTAGCTTCATTAGCTTGATATATCATGTTAATTTGTCCTTCAACATTTTTAGTGGTTCAAAATATATCAGCTCTGTGGGATGCTCACAGGACAGTTACATAACATAGTTTCAGTATTGATTAAATGTATTGCTTTAATTTCTATAGCAATGCATTGGAATCACCTAGTTTGCAGATTTCCTGATTCCATGCCTACAGAACGTAAATCAACAGATTTGTGTGGGAGCTGGAAAATCTGTACTTTAACAAACACCACAGACAACTCTGATATAGATACTACAAAAACACCATTTGAAAAATACTACTAAATGTGGAAGTGTTAGCACACATAAAATACATACATATATACTATATATAAGTGAAACATATACACATATGTATGTATATACAGGTATACATATATATTTCTATATATATTTATATACCTGTATCTATATCTGTATATAACACATATACATAGTCATATATACATATACATGTACGTATCTGTATCAATACATATCAGTATAGGCATGCACATACTTTTAAGTAAAATACCAATAGATTCAGGTTTTCTCTGGAGGGACTGTATAAGTAAAAACAGTGCAACACTTTTCTACTTTTCTTCTAATATTTTTCCCTTTCTTTCATAATAATAGGATTTTAGCTGGGCAAAGACCACCTAGAATAAGAATTATATTTCTTTGGGTCTCTTACTGCCAAGTGTCCATGTAACAAAATTTTAGCCAATGAATATAAGCAGAAGTATAAAATGCAATAGAACAATGTAGGGCAGCAACCAGAACCTTCAGAGAAGTTGAAGAGTACCATTTGGTCCTTTCTTTGACCTACTTTCTGGACTCAATTTAGACATGAAATGATCTTTGGAATGAAGGTCACCTACAAATAGAAGGGTAATATGAAAGCATCCCAAATGTTTGGTGCCAGGGGTATTCATAAATGTCTTGTATATTTACCTCCAGAATTTTACATTTAAAAACAATTGTATCTCATTCAAGCCTGTTGGTGTTTGTTTTTCACTTTTTCTTTTTTTATACCTGAACCTAATCCAAACTAATACATATGGCTTCGATCAAATCAAGTATAATCACTTTGGAAAACAGGTGAAAACAGATGGTCAAGTGATCTGCTTTTTTTTTTTTTTATAAAGGACAAAAATTATGTATTCATTTCACAAATATGTGAAATACCTAAGGTGTGAAATGGGCAGTTTAGGCATTATGTATAAGTTTAGATATGAGCTCTCCTTAAGATTCTGTTGTTTTAGTAAAGATATGGATACAAATAGAAACAAAGTAAGACAACAATTATACACATCAGAAAAGACCATTGAAATCATGACAATTCATGCAAATTCCACAGTAAAGGGAATAGAAATGAAAAATGAAAAACAGACCAAGGCTGGGCAGAGGCCAGCATGTGTAGAGTGGATAAAGAAAGAAAAGCCCCCACCCCCAAAAGGGTCTGAAAAGACACAGTGAGTAACAACAAAAGGTAGAAGAAATGACTTCACAATAACAAGGGAGATGGCTGTTCTAGAAAAGAAGAGATGACCAGCAAAGTCAAATGTTGCAGATAAATCAAGTGAGGTAAGTGCCAAAGTAGGAACTATGATATCATTGGTCATTTTGGAAAAGATAGTTCTAAAGAAATGGTGGAACAAACCACATTACAGCTCGTTGAAAACTGATCAATCACAGAGCAAAAACTGATGGTGTAGAAAAGAGTTAAGAAAATCATGGGCATGACACCCTTTAGTAGGCAAGGAAGTGCTCTAGTGCACAAAGGAAGGAAACATCTTTGGATGGGAGTCACCAGTCATCTGAAATTATGACTAATCTTACCAGTTCAAATTTAAATGTTTAGCATTATTTTAACTACCTAATAAATATCAACAAATGTGTATAAATGACTTAAAAATATACCATATGCCTTATTGCATCCTTAATTTCAATGAAATTAATTTAAAGAGGTGTTCCTATGCCATATGCTCTGAATATGTTTTAACTCATATTCTGATTTTGGTAACTGTATTCATTCCCTTGACTTTAATAAATACTTCAATTTTTATGGCTTCTAATATATGTTACATGTAATATAGTTACATGTAATATAGTATTAAATTATATATAATATTAAGTTATATATGTTATAATATATTGTTATAATATCATAATTGAGTTACACATTTCCAACTTCCGGGGTGGACACAGACATGTTCTGTGGAAATCCAGCTTAACCCTCAATGTGACACCTTACAAAGCAAACTCATTTCTCCTCTGGTTCCAATATACAATTGTCTTTCTGACCTTTCTAGTATTATGTATGTTCTGTAATCTAAAAAATTATAATTATTAAATCTGAGATATTTAACCACTCATTCCTCTTGGATCCAGTCTTTGATAACAACACTTTACTCTTTTATTTCTGTGTGTGGAGCTTCCAAATTGATAAACTCCTCTCATAAAACCTCTGTTATGGAGTAGTCCCCAGCCTGACCTATTAATCTTCATTTTCTTGATATTCCTCATTCTCTAGTGACTGATTTTTCCCACCTTCCTTCCTTTCACCAACAAGACTTTTTTGAGAGAGAGAGTGAGCAGGAGGGGCAGAGAGAGAGAGAGAATCCTAAGGAGGCTCTGTGCTGATGGCCCAATGCAGGGCTTGAACTCATGAACTGTGAGATCATGACCTGAGTTGAAACCATGAGTTGGGATGCTTAACTCATTGAGCCACCCAGGAACCCCACAAACAGATTTTTTTAAAAGGGAGTATTACTTTCATTACCTTCACTTTTCGCTTTAACAATTCTCCCCACTCTCCATCACCAATTTTTTGCACTCTAGTAGGTCATTCCCATTAGCATGAACATATGGTTTTATCTCTCCCAATTAATAAACAAACCAAAAACCAAAACTAAATCTAAATCTAAAAATTATTTTGACTCTACTTTCTCTTTTAGGCTTATTTGTTCACCTTTTTTTGCAAAACTTGCTGAAAGGCTTATTTGTACTAATTATCTGCAATTTCTCTTCTCTGATAAAGACATTCACCCACAAAACTCCTTACATCACAGTAATCAATTATCTCCATGTTATGAAATCTAATGAACAGTTCTGGAGCTCATCTTATTAGCTGATCATCAAATTTGACACAATTGATCATTTCCTTCTCCTTGATGTATTTTCTTCATTTGGTTTCTAAGAAACCATATGCTCTTGGTTTTCCTCCTAGCTCATCGATAATCCTTTTCAAACTCTTACTTGTTCTTCCTAGTTTTCCTGACTTTTGGAGTGTCCCAGAGCTCAGTTGTTAACCTTTTCTTTTCTTAGTTTAACAATCACTTCTAACTGTGAACTTCCAAATTTAGATCTCTATCCCATACCTTTAATTCTGAACTAAGACTTGTGTATCCAACTGCCTCCCTTGAAATCTTCACCAGAACGTGTATTAGCCATCTCAAACTTAACATGTCCAGAATTCAGCTCCCTGTCATCTCTCTCAAAAAAAAAAAAAGGTTTTATAAAAAAAACCTTCTCAATATCAGTGGATATTGCATCCTGTTATGCCTTCAAAAACCTTAGAGCTATCCTCACTTCTTAAAGCTATTGTTGCTCCTTTTTCTTTCTTCCTTTCATTCTTTCTTTCTTTGTTTCAGTTAAATTTTTTTAATGTTTATTTATTTTTGAGAGAGAGGGAGACAGGATGTGAGTGGGTTAGGGGCAGAGAGAGAGGGAGACACAAAATCCGAAGCAGGCTCCAGGCTCCAAGCTGTCAGCACAGAGCCTGAAGTGGGGCTTGAACTCACAAGCTGTGAGATCATGATCTGAGCTGAAGTCGGACGCTCAACCGACTAAGCCACCCAGGCACCCCTGCTCCTCCTTTTTCTTGAATTTCACATCTCATCAGCTAGGAAATTCCCTTCACTTTATCTAGAAAATCTAGCCATTCTCATCACCTCCACTGCTATTTTATAATTCTAACAATTACAATATCTTACCTAGCTTACTGCAAATAATGTCTATTTTTCTACCTTTCCTTCCTAGTGTTTGTTCCTCATATGGCAGCCAGAGTGATCCTTTAAAACATAAGTCTGATCACTAAGGTGCTCAAAACCCTTTAATAGTCCACATTTCACTTAGACCAAAAGTTGGGCTCCATTAATTGTCTTTCTTTTCTACCACTTTCACCCATGGCAATTCTTCTGTAACCACAATGACCTACTAGCTGTTCCTTTAAACACAATGAGCCCCACTCTAAATTATGTGTTTGCTCTAAATGTATTTCTGCCTGGAATGTCTATTGTTGAGATTTTGCTTGTCTAACTTCCTTACTGCCTTTAAGACTTTGCTCAAATATCAACTTCTCACTTAGGTTACCTACACTTCCATCATCCCACAGTTACTCTCCTGACCTCTCTTATCCTACTTCATCCTTTCTTTCTTATCACTCTGCAGACAGAGTATGTCATTAACTTATTTACAGTGGTTACTGTTTATTGTCTTTTATAAATAAATTTTATAAATTCTGCAGGAGCAAGCCTCTCCACTATTTTGGTTGCTGGGTACCAAAAACAATGCCTGCCATGCAGTGAATACCCCATAAGTCATTGCTGAATGAACACTGAATGAATGGGAATCTAGTAAGAACCTAAAGAGATTAAGTTTGGAAACAATTTCAAAGAGTACCTAATCCAACTCTACAGCCGAGGCTTTGTAAATCAGGCGATATATAGTTACTTCCAACCTCCTGGCCCCTGTTTTAGTACCTAAGCATAATGCCAAATAATATTAGAGTTAAGAAAAGGCTTGGATGTTGCAGATGAGAAACCTGAGTTCTAAGAAGGTGACATAACTTATCCAGTTATCTTACCTAGCTACCAACAATCAGTCAAAGCTGAAACTAGAATTGAAGTTTCTTTGTGCTATGTGATTTTTCATTTTGCTGCAAGGGAATCAGTTGACATTGGTGGAGCCTCATAAAATTTTTATCATCCAGTATTAATTAACTGGATCCTCTACATTCCTGTCGGATCAAGCAGCGGTGATGTTGAGTGTTGTTTAACAAATCAAAACTTACAGATTTAGCATATACACCTTGTAGAGAGGTATTGGCTAATTGATAGTACTCTCTGTGCAACACAATTATTGGGTTGGCTTAGTCTATGTCACCAAAGTCAAACACAGATGCCTCACTGCCTACATTTCAGGAAAAAATTTAATGAACGGTAGCCAATGGCAAGTCCCCAGTCCCTCAATGAGGGACCTGAAGTCAAAGGAACCATTTGTAATTTTAATGAAAAGAATGTGAATATCTCCCTTTCAGCATTACTTTACATTTCTCTTTTGAATTCTACTATGAATTAAAAATATTATATGAACAATGCATTAGAAGAACCAATGTAATACCACCTGAAATATAATTTTTCATTTTGATGACCATATCTTAAAAAGATATGAGAAAATTAAAGGATTTAAGGGAATTAGAGGGCTAGGATTAGATTTAAAATTTTATTTTAATTATTCACAGATCATTTTACACATCAATTCCATAACTACTATAATTAAAAGGAAAACTGTTTTACGATGCTGAAGTGGCTATACACAATAATAATTTACTGACAATATGCATCTTTAAGCTGGCATCTATAGAAATACAATACAGTTTGGGCATTTGTATCATTTTATTGCGAATTGCTCAATGACCTTGTGGAGTCATATTATATATGTAATCAGGATTTTAACAAGTCTACCTAAACATTTACTGTAACACTAATTTTAAAAGATAGTAAAACATTAAATTTCTAAGTTACTGTTTCCTTCCTGAGGAAGAAGGAATTAAGTAGCCCAGTGTCATTTAATTAGGAAATTCAGAGAAGAGCAATTTGTGCATCTGATGCTATTATTGGACAAGCTACATTGTTCTAGAAACTCAGAAACATACAAATAGATGTTCATACAGAAGCATACAAACCATTACTAAGAACACACGATCTGTAAAGATAGTGACTACATGAACATAAACGGGGATATTATGATCCCCACAGTAAATGCCTTTGTTCTAGAGCTTAGTGGTAACTAAGAAACAGGTACTACAAAACATTATTTCCTAATTTCCTTCATTATATCTAGTAATCAAATGCATTTGGAGTTTAAAACCTTAGATTTTTCATGGGATCACTTGCATACCAAAAGATGGTATCATTATTGGAAAATTCATAGCATTTTCATCCACCTGAATAGGACTCCAATATGTATTATGCTAGAAGGAGTCATTTCTAAAACAAGTGTTTTTGAATTCTCTAATTTTCAACCAGGATTCTGCTGAGTTTCAATGACCTGGGCATGAAGTTATCCTGGGAAGAGTTAAAGTTATATTACCCTGAGAGTTCACAGCCTGAGGGTAGAGGAAAACACAAGCAAATACAAAGCAAAGTAGGTATAGCTAGTGTGTTACTTTTGTCTTATCTTCAAAGGAATGTGTAAGATGACAGACAGGTGGTACTTTTGCCAAAGCCCAGATGGCTATAAATACACTTGTTTTATTTTTAAACATTTACTTAGTGTCCTTTCAGCATCAATATCGTTTCCTCTTTCTTCACATTTCCCTCCTCTTGCCTGTGTGATACCTCATTCCCAGATGTCTTCCTGCCCCTCTAAATGCACTTCCACAGTGTATTTGCTGGATAATCCCCCTAAACTTGGGCCTTTCATGCTGTTAGTGCTCAGACTCAGTCCTGGTTCCTTCTCATCTCATTCCGACCTATCTCTAGCTATCCCATGTTATCGATGTTGATTGGTTCAATTACCTTAGAGATCAACTACATACCATTTATGCTTCTATGCAGAACACCTGAATCATACCGTCAGACACAGTTGTCTGTTAGATGACAATTTATACTTATATAATAATTTATATTTACATATGTTGTATATATAACAATTCTTAATATTCATACCCTTCCCACTCCAAATTTGACCTTCCTTCAACAATTTCAAATCACTGAATATCGCGACCTTCTCTACCAATTCGTGCGAGTCAGAAAATGATGTTTTCTTTAAACATCACCTTCTTTACCACTCCTCAATCCACTAGAGTCCTCTTCATTATGCCTCCTTAGATATCCCTTAACTTATTCCACTTCTTTATTTCCATCAATACCATTCTAATGCAGACTACCATGCTTTTTTTCTTGGATTACAGCGATCACCTCTTAAATGAGCTTCCAGCTAACTAAGACCCACTTCAAATCAATCTTTGCACTTAGTAAGAAAAATCATTTGAAATTTCAAACCTCTTCACATAATTGTTTTTGACAAAACACTTTAATAAATTCCCTTCGTTCTTATCAAATCCTTTACTTGGTATAAAAGGCCCCTCCAGGTCTCATGTTTACCTATTACCTCACTATACCAATCGTATCATTCCTCGCTTAATTACTGATTCATAATCTACTTTATACTTTGCTCATATCAGTGTATCATTTTTTAACTGTATAATGAAACACTTTCTTCTAAAAATATTACATTTTAAAATCATGTTCTGAAAATTACAGTTTTCATGAGACTATGGCTTGAAGTCTATAAAAAAAGAGACCATACTAACCCAGATAATAATTAATTTTTTGCCTTCAGATGACAGATTAAGAAAAAGATCTATCTACAAAAACAAAGGCAAATTATTTCCAAGACTATACAGTTAACTGGAAAGGAATCACCAACTATGGACTGGCATGGTAAAAATATAACTTGAGTTCACTTTAGGAACAACTTTTCTTTCCTTATGCATGTTGTGATAAAGCCACATTACTTTTATTTTTTTTAAATGTTTTCTTTTTTATTTTTGAGACAGAGACAGAGGATGAGCAGGGGAGGGGCAGAGAGAGAGGGAGACACAGAATCCAAAGCGGGCTCCAGGCTCTGAGCTGTCAGCACAGAGCCCTACACGGGGCTCGAACCCATGGACTGTGAGATCATGACCTGAGCTGAAGTCGGTCGTCGCTCAACCAACTGAGCCACCCAGGTGCCCAAGTCACATTACTTTTAATTGATAATGAATATTACGACCCATTGAATGAATTAATGAATTGATAATAATGGAGAGCTCCATCTTTCAGAATTCCAATTTATTTAATATATTAGTACCCTTATATTCAAAAGTATCCCTCAGCTCTGACAGTTGCCCCTTCATAATTTTTCTGTAACTATAAGTTCTTTTTAAAAAACAAAACCTTTAAAGACCCATTACACAGCTGTTCTTTGCCTCAGGCGATGGCATCAATGTTAGGTTAGAACAGAAACTACTTACCATATTGTAGGTGGCTCAGAACCTTCTATTTCTAAGTAATCATACTTTTCTTCCATTTGGAAATCCGTAAATATGAGTGAAATTGTGTCCCCAGGCTCTGCTACAATGGTCCAAGTGCAATCAGCATTGTTATGATACTCGTTAGGAAAACTAGGGCTTGAAATGATGCCACTGGATCCTCTCATTGTTCCTCCACATGCGTCTTCAGCTGTGAAAATAAGAACAAGATGTTCAGTTATAAGTCATTAAGGGAAATGCAATTAAAGCAATTCCGTTAACATTTTTGGATAAATATAGCAGTCCAAATATTGTGACACCAAGTGCATACTGTACTAGTAGAGATTAAATAAAATGAGAAGTCCATGAAAACATTTTCAGCACATACATAAATATAAACCCTGTCTTGACAATGTTATAACCATTAGTTGAAATAGCAATGAAAGCAAGTCAAAAATCTACAGTGCTAGTAGATCTCAGGATAAGACCAAGATTTTATTTTCATTGATTAGGTGATGAATAAAACAAAAGCAACATCATTCTTAAGGTTTGTCATGCAAAATCTTTAATCACTTTGGACAGGTTTATGGTAGGGCTGAGCTTTGTTTTTATTTTTTTAATGTAGGTACATACAAAATAAAGAAACAATTTAAGAGAGAATATAATTTTTGCCGGTGGCATGTTTGAAAGCTATTGAAAGTGTGAAATTAAACGTTAAATAAAAATACATCACAGGGGTGCCTGACTGGTTCAGTCAATTGGGCATCTGACTCTTGATCTAGGCTCAGGTAATGAACTCACAATTCACGTGTTCGAGACTCACATCAGGACCTGTGCTAACAGCAGGAGCCTGCTTGAGATTGGTCCTCTTTCCCTCTCTCTCTGCCCCTCCCCTGCTTGTACTTGCAGGCATTTGCTCTCACTTGCTCTTTTAAAATAAATAATTAAATGGACACTTGTTAAATAATACATCATATATCCAGGAAACTTTAGAGAGAAATAATATAGTAACTAAAATCTTTGATAACGTATTCCCTGTAACTCCACTAAATAATGTAAACCTATTTTGCTATGTATTTATATATGTATATACAATACTATAAATAAATTTTCTACTAACTTTGTGTTGGGACCTAAAGTCCCCATTTCTCAGAGGTCATAGGTTCTCCCCAAGTCTACTTTTGGCCAGTGGTGTATTCTAACAGAGGGGTTACATGACCATCTGTGTTTAGTGTGAGATATATAAGGTAAACTTCCTTGTTTTACAACAGTGTTTAGGACATTCAAATTAACAGGTTATTAGTTTCTTGTTCAATAAATTGTCTCAAGATTTTTGTTGCTTTCTTGAGTCACTCAGAAAATTCCATCAATTCAAATCAAATGTTGGGAGAAAAACTCTGGCTCTATCATGACGAGATCTATGATGTAATACTCCATAACTTTAATAAATAGAGATGGGCATCATCCTATTCAACCTCTCAATGGTCTAGGAATAGCAAAATGCTTTGGTACTAGGGACAACATTAGTATTACACTGTATGCATCAAATAACATTAGGTTCTTTCTGACACTATCCATTTAACCCCGTAATTCAAAGCATAAGTACATTGCTCTTAAAAGATATTTAATTTTTATCACCCACTACTGTAAAACTTATATTTATTTTTATTGCATGACCTTTCTCTTAAATATGTTGGGTAATTGGAATGAACTTGTCATCCTGTCTAGACTATGAAACACATTACTACACTTTTCTTCCCCGAACACGCAGTATTTTCCCTCAAAACCTTTACTTTAACCTCTGGTAAACATATCCTGCACTCCCCTAGCCCTGACCTCAAATTACTTCTAATCTTTGTCTTCCCTGGACCAATACCAGTATTGAGTAGTACTTTGGAAATAAAATGTTACACTATCGTATGTTTGTAGTATAACTAGTACACAACCTATTCAAACCATAGTTCTGTGAGATGCTTGTTTCCCCGTCTCTAGATACAATATTAGACAAACATAGAACATTGTAGTCGACATTCAGATGAAAGAAAAAAATCTTTTTTCATTCAAAAATCTCAGTTCATTGATTAATATGTCTAGTCCTACCTACATGAAAAATAACTGACTTCATTGGATTAAGACTCTTGGCTCTCCCTAGCTTGGGTTTATGGCAGATGGGGCAGAGGTAAGGCAGAGGTGTGGTCTCTTCTTTCTTATTTTTCCCTCTGAGCATTTTTGTTCATCCACCCCTACACACTGAGCATTCTGTGGTTCCTCCTAGTTTGGAGTAGAAGGGATTAGGGGACATGAATCTTTTTATTTGCCTGACACTGATTTGGTACCATTTGCAGGGGCTTTGGCAGATGATAAAAGAAAGATGCTCATGAGTCTTTTCACGGGATCCTCAGAGGTGTCCCAATCAGTTCCCTTGTTGTGGGGGAATGTGTCTGTCTGGCTGCCTACATTTCTCACTTATACCATGGGTATAGAATAATAGACTTCAATCTCTTTCCAACTATGAATGCTTATCCTTCCAGGTGGGGCTCTTGGGCAGGATTTAAGACAATTCGAGACCAGAACTCCAGCACAAAAACACTTCATTTGGTCCAATGAAAACATACCTCATTTATTCATCCTCTGTGGAAATGCAGTTTCTCCCCAACTGCAGCCTTATGGCTTTATAATCGACATTTAAGTATTTCAACCATGGTTTAATAATAATACACTGTGTCCCCAAAACTACAGGGCATACAAATCGATTTCTCTGCATGGTTTCCTTGAAGTTCTTCAACGGAGCCTCACAGAAGAGAGAAATCAACCCAAACTCCTGATACATGAGATGGAGCACAACTTGTAAAATAGCTCTTCCTTGGGAAATTTTTATTTTACAGCAAAATAATTTCAACTCCAAAGTATGAGTGCCTTGCACTTGAAAACAAGGTGGGAACTCAGATCTTCCAGCATTGAAACCAATGCTCTTACCAATTCTTGTATCAAGTTCTTTGTTCAGTACTTCTGTTTGATCTCTTTATTACTACAGAGACTAACAGAGCATCAGTATGTGACAAAATTGTGAAATAGGTAGGTTGCTTTTAGTACACGTTAGATATACAATAGTTAGCCCTATCTGAACGTTATAACCCTTATATTGTAATTTGGCCTAGATTTAATACAATACTTATAAAAGCCAATACATTTTCTATAATCATAAACTGTTACAGCAGAATGCATTACCTAACCCAAAATTTTTATTTTATAACGGAGCTAGAACAATTGAAAGGCAGCATTAGAATAAGTTATGAAACCCTTAAATCCAGTGCTATGCTTTCTCTGCTAAGTAATATTGCCTGGTCACTGGTCAAAGTGAGTTGGTCCTTGAGTTCCTTCAGCATCATTCTGTCTTGGCCACCACATTCGCCTGTTTGATTTGTGTTGTCTGCAACATCTTCTGTCCAACAATTCACAGAAAGGGCAGGATTCACAAAGTTTGTTCAAGAGAACCATTTCTTAACAGACTCCAGACACACATGGGATCATATTGGTTATTTTTACAAACTTTCTGCGGGTTTTAAAGTCAATTCATTTGGTCATATGTTCAAGAAACATCCATTGAGATCTATAAGGTACAAAGTGGAACTGTGTTAGTCTCTCAGGCTACAGTGATGATCAAAAGTTAGGGTAACCTCTGCCCCATGGAGCATTCTGACAATTAGAGTGTGAGGTTCTAAACAAATGAAAACAAACACTTAAAATTACATTTCTGCCAGGCCAGGGAAGAAGGAGCATTTAGTACTGATGTCATATATTTGGGCTTTGAACTAGTTAGGGCATTCAGGAACAGATTCTCTGAGGAAGTGATGCTAGATTAGAAACCCAAAGGGTGAACAGCAGTCATCAACTAGATGATAAACAGAATGAAAAGTGTTCTCAGCGGGTGCACTGACACTTCCACTGGAGGAAATGGGCATTCTCCAAACAGAAAGGAAATCCGTGTGCTGTTGCCAAGACAGTGAGGGGCTCGGTTAGGGTTGGAAGGGCAAATAGGGGCTAGACGTGGTAGAACCTTTCTGACAACCTTATGGAGTTTCTCCAGAGAAATGGAAAGTTACTGATGGGTTTTCAGCAGAGATGACATGATTGGATTTGGGTGTTGAAAATATTCTGACAGCTCTTTGGAGATGACAGAGGGGAAAATAGAGGATCACATTAGGGGGCTGAATCACAAGTTCGGGCAATTTTTTCCATGCTTTATTGCTTTCAAAAAGATAAACAATCTCTTCTTTTTCAGTGTCTTAGCATATTTTTATCTCAGTATCTTCAAAAGATTAGTTAGATCTTTGGAGGTACATAAGAATAAATAGCATCATGATAAAATAAATTGGAATACTCCTCTTAGGCCTGTTTGTAACAACAATATTTTTTCACCTAAATAGTAAAGCAATGTGATTAAATATCTTAGACTTCTCTTGTAGTTAACTAGAAGTTATGTTGGCTTCAAAATGTAATTGCTTATTATTTAAAGAATATAGAGGATAATAATAAGCTTGGTGGTTACTCTGCTCTTGTTCTAAGAAAGGTGTATAGGTTATAAGATTTAAAGTACGCTACTTTAAAAACTACATGCATGTATACATAAGCTGGATGATGGAGAGTTGTATGTTAAGAAGCTCTCAGAATCAATCTATTGTACAACAGGAAGAAAACAACCAATTCAGCCAATATAATCACTGAGCACAATGTGGTCTTTTAAGAAAAAGCACTCTAAAAAATAATCTTTTTGACTTAGGACTTATTCCAATTGTCTGGGGAAAATGCTATCAACTCTCTCTTAAGTTCTTAATGTACTCAAATCTATTGATAAAAATTATGACATTTAAAATCAAATTCTATTAAAATTAATTTTCCTTGTTTATAATCTTATGAAGCTATCATCAAATAACTTCCACTCCTGAATTTTAAAATAACTGAATTTATGTAAACTTAGTAAACAATCTCTTTAATCTCTTACCTGTAGAGCAGGGAGAAAAGTCCCAAATAAAATCAAAATTCATTGTATTGAAGTATAAATATTAAGAAAAAAGTTCAATATTTTTCTAAGAATTAAATTATTTGCTTTTAATTTCTATGACACTCATTGAGATACTGAAAATACCAGAGCTTGTTTGGGGTTTGAGTATGAGACCATACATTTCATTTAAATCTTGCAAATTGGAACGGCTCCAAACCATGACAGTTAAAAAAAAAAAAAAAAAAAAAAGGATAAAAAACTAAAAAACAAAAACAAAAAACACTTAAAACAGTTTTCTGTAGCACATCTTTTCAGATATTGATCTCATACTGTGCTCAGCCCTGCTATTGGCTTCTTCTGAAATACCTTAGGGATGGGGTACAGGGGTGATAGGAAATAGACTTGTTTATCAATAAAGAGAAATTAACTGTAAATTGTAGAAAATGTGTACACTTGAATTCCAGATGCTAAGCATTCAATCCAATACCAGACTATATCATGGGAAAGCTTTTGCAACTCTCCCTTGCTAAATCTCAATCTTCCATTAGTAGTCAAGTAAAACTGACATCTATGTGGGGATTCTTGTTTCTTTGAAGACAGACATCACTGTTGTACCTCTTGACAAACTATTTCAATAACATTAACAAATTATCCATTGTATTACATATGCAGAGCAACCATTTCATTTCTATACCTCTCCCTGTTTGCATTTCATGGTTCAGCCTTATGCATCTTTGTACTTAAGGAGAAACACTTTTCTCATAGGGAAGAAAACTGAGCAACAGAGTAGTTAAATTGTACATCTTCTAGAACGGTGGTTTTATGTTTTTCAAGGCACAACACATAATGCTGTTCCATGTTTTAAGGAAAAGAGAAGTAGATTTTTGATGATTATAGAGAAAATCAAAGGGTTGTTATCAGTTTCATTTCTCAGTCCGGTTCCTTCAGCTGCTTTTATACCAAAATAGATAAAATTAAATTCATCAGAGATGTATAACAACTTGAAGAAAAGCCTTCATCGTTCATCCAGATGAACACCTCACAGAAAGGGAAAGAAAGCTAAGCATAATGGCATTCAACATTGAGGGTTTATTCCTAAGTACCTTAAATACTCAAATATGCTTTGGAGAAAGTATCTTGCCTTGATTTACCTTCTTAATTTATCTTCTTAAGAGACATGTTTGGAAATAAGAGGGTAAGGTAACGAACACACTAAATAATTAATATGTGGATTTTTTAAATATTCAGCTTAAAATTTCCAAGAAATAAAAAAAGCATTCATTCAATGATTATTTAAATTATTTAAAGACTTGGGGGAAAGAAATCTTTAAATCAAGACAGAGCCATGACAAGAGTGCATGAGTGGCTCAATCAGTTAAGCGTCTGACTTTAGCTCAGGTCATGATCTCCCAGTCCATGAGTTCAAGCCCCGCATTGGGCTCTGTGCTGACAGCTCAGAGCCTGGAGCCTGCTTTAGATTCTGTCTCCCTCTCTGTCTGCCCCTTACCCATGTTCTCTCGTTCCCTCTCTCTCCCTCTCTCTCTCTCTCTCAAAAATAAATAAACATTAATTTTTTTTAAAAGAGGGAGCCATGGCATAACAGGGAGCAAATTTACATGCTTTTCTAAAAAAAAAAATAAAAACTGAGAAATATAACTTTTTAACATTGCACCAGGGCCATACAGAATTGTGATTTCCAGAAAGGAGAGGAGTGAAGGTAAGAGTCCTATAACTGCCTGGCTTTCTATCTAGAAGCACTTTCAGGACCAGAGACCAGGACTATAAGTAGAACATGATGTTCAGGAAGCATGATGTTCCCATAGTAGCAAGACAGGATTCCAGAGAGAGAGCTCTGCAGAAAAGAACTCACAAAACCTGCAACGTAATGACTTGGGTATTTGCTAAATACAAGCAAATATACACGTAAAGGGTGAAATTCCATAGGGACTGGCAAAGAGAGACCAAGGATCTTTGTGCTGAATGGCTCCAAGAGAACACACAGGCTTGAATAGTTGGCAAATCCCTCCAGGTAGGGTGGAGAGTCCTTTTTAAATAACCAGAGTATTCAGTAGAAATTTCAGAAGGAAGGAACTTCATTAGAGATGCTAAACTATCCCTAAAGTTTACTCTAAAACTGCCCTAAGGAATTTTAAAAATAAACTTCAAAAGACACTAACTGAACCAAATGTAACTTCATTTTGTATCAGGAGAAAACTCAACATTCTTTAAACGATGATAACTAAATCCAGACACTCAATAACTTAAAAGTTACAACGTTCAACATCTAGTAAAAAATAAGTAGCCACCTCAAGAAGCAGCAAAATATGACTCCTTACTAAAAGAACTATTATTCAATAGAAACTGAACAAAAATGATCAAGATGATGGAATTATAACTATTTTCTTCTATTTAAAGCAAGGGTTGGCAAACTACATCTCAGGCTATATCTGGCCTGTACCCTGTTTTTGTATTGCCTAAGAGCCAAGCATCATTTTCATAATTTTAAGGAATTATAAAAACAGGTGAAAAACAAACTAGAATCAAAGATAAATGTATGATAGAGACCATATGTACCAGGCAAAGACTAAAATTTTCATGATATAGCCCTTTACAGAAAAAAATGAACACAGTGAATGTAGTGAGGAAGGAAGGTAAGATATATAGTATAACCAAATAAAACCTTAAGAGACAAAATATGCATTATTATAAATGAAAATAATTGTTCAATGGGCCTTATAGCAGGTATAAATGATACTGAATTTCCAAAAGGTAGTGGAGCAGAGAGCAAGCACAGAAAACTATTTGAAGATATAATGGCCAAAAAATAAATTCCAAACGTGGTGAAAACTAAAAACCACTGATAAAAGAGGCAAAGGTGTTTTTTGGCATTCTGGTGTGGCAGAGACAACTACCTAAGCACCAAAACTTTTGTTCCACTTTCACATGTGCTGTTGTAACTGGAGTGGAGGCAGCTGCTCAACCAGGGCAAATTTTCCTGTGCTCCTTTAGCTAGGCTCGGCGATGTAACTGTGTTATGTTGAATAGACATCAGCTACCACTGCAAGCTTTGCCTATAAAAACCTCCCACAAGATCATATGCATTGTTTTTTTCTCCTTATGTTATCTGGATATTGTGCCCCATGTGACCTTAGAGGCCACATGTTGATAAGAGACTTTTCCCCCACATAGATATTTGAAATCTCTGTCTCCCTCTAATCTGTAAACTCTATAAAGATATGGATGGTACTTATTTTAGTTCACATTATACCTATATTATTAAAAAAAATCTACATAGAATAGATGTTTATTTGCATGTACTGAATTAAGTATGAAACGGGTAAATGAGGAAAATATAATTATTTGAACTGATCATAAAATTATATTTGATCTGAGTAGAATAAAAAGAGAATACAAGGAATATATCACTGTTTCAAAGTAGTGGAATAGTATGGTTATTGGAGCAAAAGTCAAAATTAAGTGGAAAAATGAGAGGAATTGCCAAATAAAATTTAAGAACAAGATATATGTTTCTCAAATTTCACATATGAGTGAAATTATGTGATGTCTGTCTTTCTCTCTTTCACTTAGTATACCCTCCAGTTCCATTCACATTATTGCAAATGGCAAGATTTGATTTTTTTCGTCACTGAGTAGTATTAGTATTCCACTGTGTGTGTGTGTGTGTGTGTGTGTGTGTGTATGCACACATACCACATCATCTTTATCCACTCATCAGTTGGTGGACATTTGGGCTCTTTCCATAATTTGGCTATTGTTGATAGTGCTGCTATAAACATTGGGGTGCACATGCTTCTTCAAATCAACACTCCTGTATCCTTTGGATAAATTCCTAGTTGTGCAATTGCTGGGTCACAGCAATCTTCTAGGGTAATAGAAGATCATGGGGAAGGGAAGGAAAAATAAAATAAAAATAGAGAAGGAGGCAAACCATAAAAGACTCAAACACAGAGAACAAACAGCGTTGATGGGGATGGGAAAAATGGGTGATGGCCATTAAGGGGGGTCCTTGTTGGGATGAGCACTGGGTGTTGTATGTAAGTGATGAATCACTGGATTCTACCCCTGAAGCCAAGACTATACTGTATGTTAACTAACTTGAGAACGAATGAATGAATGAGAACAAGATGTATGTTGCATGGCAAAAGCTTCATAATTGAAAGACCTTAACTGGAAAGTGCTTATTGCTATTCAGCACCCACAAGGTAGAAGTGAGTTATGTTTTAGATTTTTCTGCATATTTAAATTCAATAAAATGTAACTTTATTATTTGCTGAATTATATATATATATGTGTGTGTGTGTATGTATATATGTACATATATATGTGTGTGTATATATATATATATATATATATATATATATACATATATGTATTTGTTCAATATTTATTTTCAGAAAGAGAGTGTATGAGCAGGGGACAGGCAGAGAGAGAGGGAGAGACAGAATCTTAAGCAGGCTCTGTACTGATAGCCCTGATGCAGGGTTTGAACTCACAAACTGTAGGATCAAGATCTGAGCCAATACGAAGAGCTGTACACTTAACCAAATGAGCCACCCAGGTGCCCCCCTTTTTTTAAAAATTTTGTAAATATTATTTGCTGAATTATAAATGTGGCATATTCAAGACAATTGCCAGACAAAATATATCACATAATGTGTGAATTTAGCAAGATCACTAATATACAGGCATTAACATAAATATTTCAGCACTGAACAATTACACGCTGGAATTTTAAAAATATTATTTCTGATAGGACAAAATTTCAAATATTTAGAAACAAAACTAATAAAGCAAGAAAAATACAAATCAATGTTAGTACATATTCTATGCTTTCAGACTGGCAATCTAAAAATTTTGGTACTCCTCAGATTAATCTATGGTTTTACTGAAATCCCAATGAAAATTTTGGTGTGTATGTATGCATGTATTTAAATTGACAAGCTGATTTTTTAATTTATCTAGAATTGCAAAAAAAGCTAGGCATAATTAAGACAATCGTGAAGGGGAAAATAAAGCTTATTAAGACTTATCATACAGCTACACTAATCAAAACAATTAGGAATTAAAAGTAAATACAGGCCAGTCAACTAATGGAACAGAATAAAGAGAGAGTAGTTTAGTATTATAATGTATCAATGTCTCTAAAAATAAACTACTACTACATTCAAGAATATAATCAATCTCACAAAGAAGAACACGGGTTGAAGAGTGCATACAGTAAGATTCAATTTTCTCAAGTTGAAAATAGGTAAAATCAATGTGTGTGCTAGAATCAGAAGAATATTCACTTTCAGGGAAGGACAGGATAGTGACTGGGAGGGAGTGTTAGTGTTCCAGAGATTTTTGACTTTCTGGTAATATCCTGTTCTTGACCCGGGTGATAGTAACAAGGCTGTATTGCTATGTGAAAATTCACGAAGCTATACCCTTGTGAATTATGACTTGTCTGTATACATGCTTTATTTTAATTAAAAGCATTATGAAGTCAAAGGGAAAATAACTCAAAAGCACACATCTCTGTCCAAGTTGGTAAATATATCATGGGGTATCCCCTCAATCTCTAAGAGACTGGTCAAATCTGGCCCACCTCTTCCTAAATCCCCTGAGATGGTGATGCAGACATTCATGATTGGCTTGGTCAGCAGTTCTCAAAGGTTAGCATGAATGAGCCCCATCTCATGGGCTTGAAACATTGACCGCTGGGTCCCAGAGGATTTGATTCAGTCGGTGTAGGGAAGAGCTCAGAAATTTGTAGTTTGAGAACTACTGTTTCAGGGAAAAGGCAGACACCATCACAGTTCCTCTCTTTTATAAAATCCCTGGCCTGTTTACACCATTGTTTTCATCTTCATCGCACTCCTTGAGTCCCCACACGCGTTAATGCTTTTTACTCTCAGAAGGCAACTGCTAATGCTACTCCATTTTCAAAAGTGAGTAGTATATTTAGGGTATTAATTCCCTCCAAATTTCCCAAGTTCTATCAACTTTGTTTAAACATAAACTAAATGTTAGAAACATGTGAGGAACATTTTAAAATGCCTATTATTCATCCTTTACCCCCAAATTCTTGTTTAATTGATTGACAATGGAGTAAATGCCAAGATTCTTAATTAATCGGTTAATAATGACGCCAGTGTAGGGCAATTTTTTTCTTGTTAGGTCCCTAGGGGATTCTAATGCCTAACTAGAATCAAGAATACTGGACTAGTTCTCCTGCAAAATATTGAATCCATTCACTTGGGTACTTGACCCCATCTTCTGCCTAATGCCAGGTCCTCACTCCACCTGGGATCACTTAAGCTGATAAATCTGTCTCCAGCACCATCCCACACGCCCAAATACAAGTGAAGCCAACACCCCTACCCCCAAAGTGCAAGTCACAGTGAATTGTTTTTCCCCCCTTTTTTTAGAGTAAATTTTTCTTTAACCATCTTTTCCTGACAGTCAATTTCCCCTCTTCCCTTTTCAAATTCCTCAGAAAATTTAGCTTTGTTTAATGCCTCTACTTACTTACCTTCTAGTCATCCTTTAATTGACTGCAATCTTGTTTTTCTGCACACTCTATTGAAACCCTTTTCCTAACTTCACCATTGATCTCCTAAAGAACACATACATGTTCAATATGTTTTAAGGGGCCTCTCTGTGGCATGATTATTAACTCATTCCTTTTGAAAACTCTCCTTTGTTTTGGCTTCTTTTTGAAATACTTTTCTGATTACACTTGTACCTATCTATTTCTCTTTTTCCTTATTTTTTTAAATATTTAATTTTGAGAGAGAGAGAGAAGAGGAGAGAGGAAGACAGAGGACCCAATGCAGGCTCTACGTTGACAGCAGAGGACCTGATCAGGGTCTCAAACTCACAAATCACAAGATCACGACCTGAGCCAAAGTTGGACACTTAACTGCACAAGCCACCCAAGCATCCCTGTAACCACTTCTTATCCATCATCCCACTGCCTCCTCTTCCCCTGCCAGTTATTTTCATAACAGGCTGCTACTGCTCTTTTTATAATCTATACTTTCTCCCAAGATGACAATATCTATTCTATTTCAACTATCCTCCAGATACACTGTCAATTCTGCAATCTAGGTCATTGAGCTCAATCTTTTTCAACATCCATTCAACGGTTGAAGGGAAATCTTTAATATTAATAAAACATATTAACTGGTTTTGGTAGCAATTACTCTTTCTAAAATCTTTGTTTATTTCATCATTATTGATTACATAAATTTCAGTAGGAGGGGTTACTGATTCTCATCTGGAGGCGGAGCTCTTAGAAACTGTAGGAGTTTAAAGCAGTGGTTGAGGCTAGTAAAACAGAAGAAAGTTATTCAGATACAAGAAACCTTTGCATCCAAATTCTGATTAGAAATGTTGTTAAGAAGAAACAATATTATGATGTTTATTGCTCTTGTTTCCTCAGCAAGACTGCATATCACCGGCACCCAGGATTTTAGGATAGTGCCTTCAAGCTAAAGGCTGTCTAATGGGAATTGGGCCAAAGGGCCTTAAGTCACATCCAAGGCTGGTCCTTAAAAATATCCTTTGACCTCCTCCCAGCATAGGAATGACATAGACCACAACTTAAAACCTATGTTCTTTTCTTATCCTTTATATTACTTTCTACAGGGAAGCCTAGAATACCTTTTAAAAATGGAAATCAGATGTCATACATACTCCCCTGTTTGAAACTTTTTAACGGTTTTCCATGAATTTGGAATAACATCAATGTCCTTACCATGGCCTTGAACAATCTTAATTCACAAACCTCTCAAGATAACAATAACCACAGCTGGCAATAACTATAAGATCAATAGGGGTCACCACACCTCTGATGGATATTGCATGGGTGACAAATAAATATATATTGAACAACCATGAACATTTGTTTAGTATTGCAACATGGTCCTACTGTAAATTCACCCCACTGCAACTCATTTTGTCAAATGGATTTTTACAGAAAATTCCAGAAATAAAGAATTCTCATTTTCAGATTTAAATTTGATATATCTTTGAGGGGCTTTGGGGTGGCTCAGTTGGTGAAGGGTCTGTTGGTTTTGGTTCAGATCATCATTTCAAGGTTCGTGAGTTCCAGCCCCATGTCAGATTCTGGCAGCACAGAGCCTACTTGGGATTCTCTCTCCCTTTCTCTCTACATCCCCCAAATCAATAAACAATTAAATAAATAAATTTGATGTACTTTTGAGATGCTTTCTCTCTGTTCTACCTCGTAGGCCTGAAAACTAAAAAGTCATTTATGACCTGTGTTTATTGTTATAAATCTCATACAGTGTTTTACCCAATCCAAAATTAAGAACTTGAGCCCAGTTTACTTGAAAATGGAAAATTGTAAATTTGAGCGACTCTGTAAATTTATTTTATGATGATAGGCTCATTTAAACAGTAAGAATGTGACTCTGTATAGACAGAAACAATGTATATTTTTCTCATCATTGTATTTTCAGTGCTTAGAAATAGGCTTGATAATCAATGGGTGGCCAAAATCTCTTAAATGATATGGAAGAGAATGGTTTTGGAGGATATCACTGACTATAAGTGGACTTTGAATGATTTCTTGTAAAATTAGAGTATTTCCCCCTCTAATTAAAGCTTATTGACCCCTTGATTTTATCATTCAGGGGTAGATGTAAATCATTTTATTAAGAGACACTTTAACTTTGTCTAACACTAAGAATAATAACCAGTCATTAAACTAGAATATGTGTATTCCACAAATCTTCCCTGATGGGAAATGAGTTCTTTTAATATAAGAAACAGGTTTAATATGAGTAACAGTAGCTATATATTAGTCTTCATTTTCTTTTTGCCAATAAGTATGCCATTAACTTTAAATCTGTATACAAATATTTGTCTATTTCTATGTTTTTGGTGGGTTTACTTATTTATGCTCCATCGTTTCTCAATGTTCAATCTCCATCCTAACTTCAATTCCTCTTTCTTATCTTACCCTATTAAAATGTATTTTCAAGTTTCCTCTGTGGCTCAGTTAAGTGTCCGACTTAGGCTCACATCATGATCTCGTGGTCCATGAGTTCGAGCCCCACATCAGGCTCTGTGAGGACGGCTCAGAGCCTGGAGCCTACTTCGGATTCTGTGACTTCCTCGATCTCTGCCTCCCACCCCCACTCACTCACTCTCTCTCCCTCTCTCTCAAAAATAAATAAATATAAAAACATATAAAAATGTATTGTCTACAGGAAAGCCAGAAGTATTTTTTTAATTAAAATTTAATTATGTTATTGACACTCCTGTTTGGGACACTGTAATAGCCTTTCTTTGAATTTGAAATAAAACTAGTGTCCTTACCATGACCTTAAATGATATTAATTCATAAACTTCTCAGTAAACTCAAGCCATACTGCTCATTTTTCATTTTCTTTAATTTAACAGAGCTCCTTCCAACTTTAGGACTTTAACTATTCTCTAGGCTGGTAGCTTCTTCCTCAAGATCTCTGGAGGCTGACTTTATGACTGCATTCAAACCAATGAGGTCTTCCTTGACTAATGCAATGACTTTATCAGCTAAAATAGTCCCCTATCAGTCTCTGTCACATCACTTGTTATATTTTCTTTATTTAGTTTATCACTATTCAGTATTTTTATTGTTTTCTCATTTATTTCTAGAGTATTAATGTCATGTGACCTTCACTACATTACTAACTAGTTCATGAGTCACAGCCTTATCCCAAGTATAAAACACAGCTGGCTTATGTTAGACACCTATATTATATATATATATATATATATACATACATATACATATATATATATATACACACACACACACACATATATATATATATGTGTGTGTGTGTGTGTGTGTGTGTGTGTGTGTGTGTGTGTGTATGCCCATGAAATGTCTTGGAAAATTATTTGATAGGCAGTATTATGTTGAGCTTAAAACTGGGTACCCTAGGATCACAGAGACCCAGGAATAAATGTGATGCTAATGAATTGTGTGACCTAAATTAATTTCTGTGAGTTTCTTATCTAAGTTGGTGTGTTATTTGTAAAATTATCATTATTTTGATAGGGCATGTCTGTTGGCCTAAATATTCCCAGCAGTCTCTCAGTAGCATGTTTTCTGTTTTCTTTATCAGTATCCTGAAGTTTTATTTTTGTGGATGAAGAGAAGGTTCTGGCAAGGTGATGGCAAAATTGACTTGTTACTCCCTCTGGCAAAATTGCCATAGCGGGGGGTGGATAAACCATTCACAGGCTCACATATCTCATTCCACTCTTACCATTTCTGTTAAATGACAGGTTCACTGCTACTGTTTGTTTCTAATTTTCTGCTACAAGAGAATAGTAAGAATAGAATAGAAAGAAAAAAAGTAGCAAATCCTTGTCCATGAGAAACCCTGTGAAAAGGCAAATTATGAGAGCACTTTTAGTATAATTGGAAGAGTTCTGCAGAGCCTAATTGCTTAATATAGGCTGTCTCTCAATCTGCTCCTGAATTTACTATGTTTTAAATATTAGTTTGCTTTGCAATCTATTTCTAGTCAGTGAAATTCAGAAGAAAGTAGATATTTAATAAAACATAAACTAGATAGTTTTGGTTAAAAATGGATAGTAGTGGGGCACCGGAGTGGCTTAGTCAGTTGAGCCACTGAGTTCAGCTTAGGTCATGATCTCCACGTTTGTGGGTTCAAGCCCCACACTGGGCTCTCTGCTGTCAGCACAGAGCCTGCTTTGGTTCCTCTCTCTCCGTCATTGTCTGCCCCTCCTCCAATTGTGCACGTTCTCTCTCTCAAAAATAAATAAACATTTAAAAAAAATGGGTAGTATTCATTTTGCACACAAAGGCATTGTTCTAAGCCTTTAAAATAGATCATCAAATTTACACAGTAATACCTCTTATGAAGAGAATAGAGGGGCTCCTGGGTGGCTCAGTCAGTTAAGCATCCGACTTCACCTCAAGTCGTGATCTCACAGTCCATGAGTTCGAGCCCCACGCCGGGCTCTGTGCTGACAGCTTGCGGCCTGGAGCCTGCTTCAGATTCTGTGTCTCCCTCTCTCTGACCCTCCCCCATTCATGCTCTGTCTCTATCTCAAAAATAAACACTAAAAAAAAAAAAAGAAAAAGAAACTGTTTAAAGAAAATAGAAAAAAATAAAATTATTTGTATTTTACAGGAGAGGAAATTGAGGCAGAGAAAGGTCTGTAACTTGCCCTTGATCACACAGCTGTTAAGTGGCAGAGCCATTTCAAACGAAGCCTTCTAAGAGGACAGCTTTACCACTCTATACACTGCAGTGTGATATGAAGAACCAGTGAGAAAAAGTGAAGCGTAGAATACACCAGCATACACAATGATGGAGGTGACACGGGGAGCTGGAAGGAGATGCCCAAAAGAGGAGAGGAAACCAAACCAATCTAAAGACAAAGTAAACTAGGATCGCTTGTTTTGTTTTGTTTTTACTTTTTCTAGAAAGTCCCTCCTGAGGCCAAAACACACATGATGGATGAATATGTTTATGGAAAATTTCTATCTCAATCTCTCATCCTCTAAATTTGAAAAAAGAATCAATAGAAAAATTAGTTAAACATACACTACAAAATTTCATATTGCGTAAACAACTGGCATGTAGAATGCACATTACATTTCAGATTTATTTTATTACTAAATCATAGTCACAGGATTATAATGATTTATGAAAAAAATGATCATTGTAACACTTCTATAGTATTTTTCAGTTACTACTCTGGATTATTTTTTCAAAAATGTGAACGTAGGGGCACCTGGGTGGCTCAGCCCTTCTAGTAACTGGCTCTTGATTTCGGCTCAGGTCATGATCTCACTGTTCATGGGATCCAGTCCTGCATCAGGCTCTGCGCTCACAGTGTGGAGTCTGATTGAGATTCTCTCTCTCCCTCTCCCTCTGCACGCCCCCCTCCCCAAGTAGGGTGCACGTTCTCTCTCAAAAATAAATAAATAAACTTAAAAAAGAATGTGAACTTAAAGACGACATTTAAACTTTAATCATTTCAATAATTCAGATACGAAATTTATATTTGTCACACATACAGGAAGTTTTGGTAATGGTATTTAAATGCACAATTGAGGTGTTAGTCTAAAATCACAAATATTTGTGTGCATATATATGTGTATATACTCACACACACATATACACACACACACACATCCCTAAAGTGTCTAAGAAAATTAGGTTATTACGAATCCATCTGCAAACTACTTCAAGTATAAATATTTTTTGAAGTCTTTAATGAAATTATGCGATATACAGAATGCTCTTGTGCAAAGTCATGATTATAGTATAGCAATGTTGACAAAATTTTACACACTGCAATATTTCCACTTAATTAACAACTATAGACTTCCAATTTGCATCAAGAAATTCATTCTTACCTAAGTTAAGTGAACTGAATAACTCTGGTCCATAACAATATTTTTCTTTGTTTTATTATTTATTATAAATGGAATGAGTATTACACAAATACTTTCTTACAAGAATACACATTTTTGTATGTCAAATGCACATTCAGTGCAACAATGCTGAGGGTGTATTTTCTTTAGGTTGGTTAAATGTAATTGTTACTTCTTATTCTATTTTTTTCTCTCCTTTTATTTTATTTTTTTAATGATGTAGTCCACAATTATCTATTAAGTTAAATGGAATTACATTGAAATTTATGGAGACCGTTATTGTGCAATTCTTGTTGACCATTTCCTTTTAGCTGTAGTACAAGTTCCTTTTTCAAAATTAAGTGTTTTTTATGTACGTGTGAATGTGTTGATCAAAATTAGATTTTCATCTGGTTAATTTTAAAACTCAAAGAAGAAATAAAATGAAAATCCCAATCCCTCTCATTAATGACTTATGTTACAGATAAAAGTAAACAGTATTTTCATTTATTCAATAAATAATTTGAATACCGATCTTGTATAAGGTGTTATTGTAAGAAATATGTATCAGATTCTAATACAACAAAAGTTGCTATAGCACAAAAGTATTCTTTGAAATCAGAGCCCTCAGCGGTAAATTTTTAGCCACATATTGTTCATCCAAAACCTTGCCACCTACTACTTATCTGGGTCACCTTTTCATGATGTCAGTTACCATGTGGTTAGGGAATACAAAATAATTTTTATAGAGTCCAAAGCCAATTATAACTGGGAAGGTAAGTCCAAAGCCAAATGTAAATGAGTTTTTGGATACTCTGTTCTTTTGGATAATTTCTCTCTTGGCATGATAAATGAAAACTTGGCTGCACAGTCATACAAGGGGTGAAGAAGGGTATGGGACACCCACATTTACATGCAGGGCCCCAGGAACAGCAAAGCTTAAGATTTTCTAAATGGTTAATTTTAGCATCCATCCAAATGTCAGTGAGCCAGTTAGTGAGGTGAAGCTGCACTTTAAATGATGTCCAAGGGCTTTTTTATACAGTGTTAACATTTGCATAAAACCAGCTTTTTTGTGCCTTATGTTTCCAAATCAATTTAGCTTTGTGTGCTAATATTTTACTAGAGCCCTGGAGATAAAGAAGCATGCAGGTCAGCCATGTGTGCTGCTAAATCCCCAAAGGAAACCTCCACTAAAAACCAAAAGATTGACACCAGACAAGATTAGCAAAAGAATTAGTCATGCACAATCAACTGTGTTAAATACTGGGGGAAGGAAAAAAAAAAAAAGAAGAAGCATCTGCTTCTCTTGTCCTTCAGGAAAATGTGTGGAGTGTTAATGCTTCCAGCGCATATGATTATGTGCTTTAGAGTATACCATTGTTTTCTAGGAAGATGTATGTGTTAGAACCAACTACCATGGCTATTTCAAATGCTACTGATGAGAATAGGCAAGTAAAAGCTTCAGTGAATGCCCTGTGCTATTTAAATCCCAGACTTAGCTGGACCCAGAGACCTTCTACCCAAGGAATATAATAACACTTCAGTCTTTCTCAGTCTAGAGCTGAAGATGCTGGGGCTCTAACCTCAGAAATGCTATACAATGGCTGAAAATTTCCAAACCAACAAACCAATGACCAAAAAATATACAACAAGTAAATCCTTTCTCTAAAGGGCTTACTATCTAAACCTGGTGATTAAAAAATAGGAAAAAATCCTACCAAATAGCTAAAGATCGTTAAAGTTCAAATTTGGGGAAAAATGGGGATATGTTCACAGTACTTTCATTGTTTTAATATGCTACATTTTAAGATATCAAATGAAGAATCATAACTAAAATAGAAAGCTTTTAAAATAAATATTTATTCAAATGTTTTTCATAACATCTAATCATATTTCACATCTAAATTATTTGGGGGCATTGTTTTATTGTTACTGTAAGGAAATGAACCAAAAAGATAGAAAAAAATTAATGTATAAAAAGATGTATTATGGGCTTCTGGGTGGCTCAGTTGGTTAAACATCCAACTTAAGCTCAGGTCATGATCTTGAAGTTTGTGAGTTCGAGCCCCCTTTCCAGCTCTGTGCTGACAGCGTGGAGCCTGGAGCCTACTTCAGATTCTGTCTCCCTCTCTCTCTTCCCCTCCCCTGCTCACGCTCTGTCTGTCTGTCTCTCTCTCTCTCAAAAATAAACAAACATAAAAAAAAATTTAAAAAAGGGAATTATACAGTTTTTTTTATATTTAGTCCATCTCTTTCCCTTAATAGTTTCACATTAAAAAATAAATAAATCATTTTAGCTGAAATGCTTTAGCCAATTATGTGGTTTCTTCTGAAGACATCACCTTTCTACCCGAAGTCTACAGGGACATAGCTAATTGTTAGGTACATTGGAATTAGTAGTTTCACTGGTGGGGCATATAGGTACTATGCAAGCCCTCTATTAGACACTTGTTTAATTAAGCCTTATTCACAGGCCTGTGAAGATGAGGAAATTAGCTCAGAGAGGTTAATAAATGTATCGCCCATTACATGGCTAATAAGTACAGCATGTGGATTTTGAAAAAAGTGTTAACAACGTGTGCCTTGCTAAATGATACCTTCCACAAAAGATGACATCTGTATGACTATGTTATTTTACATGGCAAAAGAGAATTAAAGTTGCAGATTCAATTAATGTTGCTAATCAGTTGACTTTGAAATGATGAGGTGATCATTTTTCTAGAGGGAGAGAAATTGGAAAAATGCTTGAATTCACACAAACACACACACACACACACACACACCTGTAAGAAATATAATAATGTATATGTTTCAAAATATATAAAGTACATATATACTAGCAAATATAAACAAATATAGAAAGTTTATACTAAAAGATTATAAAACAAGAACCGATATGGATGTGATTAATACATGCAATTTTGATGACAGAATAGATCTGAGACAGAATGTTAAATGGCAACATACATTAACCAAGAAAGTAGAAAGGACAAAAGGAGGAGAAAATACAACTTTTCAACATTGTTGTTCATATTGCTATCAGCTGATCAACTTAGGCATTCTTATCTTCCATAAGAAACAGCAGAGGAGTTTACTGAAAAGTTTACTTTTCAGACTTCAGTCTTTCCACACCTTTCCTCCACACTTTCTTCCTCCTCCCAATCAACAGAGCAAGGGTGTCTACCATCAGTACAAGTGAGTCCCACTTTTTTCCTTGCTCCTAAAAAAACTTCTTTCCCCCTTGTCTCCTTCACAAATCTGATAACTCTTCACTTGGCTTTCACCATAATCTCAGTCATTATTTCCCTTAAGAATTCTTTTAAGACTTCTCTAGCGCAGGTAACTCTTTCTACCTTGTTGTTTATCTAGCCTTGTAGCACTATGCTATAGTAATATATTTATTTTTCTGTGTCTTTAGGAAACTGTAGACTTTTTGAGGGCACGGCTGTGCCTTATCTCTCAATTCTCTTTCAAACAGCAGAGATCCTTGCTCCTGGCAAGTGTTCAATTAATATTTGCGGAAAGGACATGATTGAATGAGGAATGATTCACAAATTAAAAATTGAAGCTCCAAAACATGTCAATAACCACCTCCAGTCCACTTGGAGGTATCTCACAAACATCCCAACCTTGACATCAATAAATGAAGTCATAATTTCCTTCCATATGCACCAGTTTTTATCATGTACTCATTGATTCAAGCCACCATTCGGGCATGAAACAGCATTTATGGAGTACCAACTGTGTGCCAGGCAGTCTTTGATGGGCTTTGAGCCACTAGCACTACCACCTACTCTGTTGCCCAAACAGGAACCTTCTTTATTTCCTTTTTCCTCTCTCTTCATTCCCTCATCTCTAAATCACCAGCAAGTCCTGTTCATGCATCTCCAATAAATCCTGAATATGACAACTTCTAAACATCTCCAGGTTCAGCACTTAGATCCAGGCTGTCATTAGGATCTTCCTCCTAACCTGTCTCTTCACTTAAATTCTAACTTTATTTAATCTATAGCCCATGCAGCAGCAAAACTGATATTATAAAAGTATAAATCAGAACATGTTGCTCTCCTTCTACAATGCTTCAATGGTGTTGATTACATTGAGGCCGAAATCAGAATTCTTTCCTGTAAATCCTGGAAAGCTGCACGGCTTGGTCTTCCAACTGTGCCTTTCCTACTGCTGTTAACCCCAAACCAACTACTTTGGTATTTCATTTCATCAACTACTCCAACCTAGTTCTTGCTTCAAGTCATTGTACTGACTTTCCTTATGCCTAGAATATTCTTTATTCCACTCCACACTGAGAAATTTCTCTATCATCTTTTGCAGTTCAGTTTAAGTATCACCTGCTGAGAGGTCTATTCTGACCATTTTATCTGAAATAGAGGTCCACTATTTATTTCAGCCCCGTTTCTTTCTTTCATAACCTATACTACAATTTGCAATTTGCATAAATATGTGGGCTTATTGTTTTGTTTTGTTTTTCTGTCCTGCCCCATGGAGGACCTAAATATGTTGAGTTTTCCTGGTGAATATTCAGTTCCTAGCAGAGGGCTTGGTACTTAATACAAGTTTAATAATATTTGAATGAGGTAATGATGAATGAAAGAGAAAGTACAGAGGGAGGGGTAGAAGGGAACGTAGGTAGGCAAGATGCAATGCAGAATTACAGCCTAACTTAACTATTAAGTTAACTCTTAAAATACGTGACAACAGTTTTTTCCCCTACTGTAGATAAGATTCAAAACTAGCTCATTGTATAACAGAATTTACATTTAAAACATAGAGCTGGAGAAAAAAAAAAACATAGAGCTGGAAAACAAAATCTGCCTGTAGAAATTTTACTCTATCAATCAATGACCTCAGCAATCTAATTTTTTAATGTACTAAATTCTATAAATCATTATAAGTAAAAATCGTTAAAATTATATGAAAGAGGAAGAACTGGATGTATTGGTTTAAATCATTAATAAATCACACATATAATTAAAATGCATTTCCAAATATAAAAAGATAATGTTTAAAAACATAAAAAAATAGTTAATATATGCTAAGAAGCTTCATTATTTAAATTCTGAACATATTTCAATATATAAACTAATTCCAATAACTTTACAATGTCAAGAACAATTTCAAAATACTGCTCTCATTGTCTATTTTTCTTACTTTGAAATTCATCCATAGCTACATTTTGAATGTTTCAAGTACTGTGTGGCACTAAGTGAATACAGTTCCTGAGGCATAGTGTAAAAGTCATCGAAATGGGATAATTTTTATGTCAAATTGGGTGATATGATATTTTATCAAATCTCAAAATGATGTTTGCTCAAAATACTCTGTTTACTGAAACATTTAAACACATTTGAGGGAGTCATTGGTCTGTCACTAGACTGTCTTCCATTTGGAATCAGCTGAAGTTTCATGTTTTCTTAGTAATGATAACGGCGGATGAACCATTGCATACAAAAATGATATTAAAATGCATAATGAAGATTGATTTTCACATACACAGAATTCAGTTTTACACATATTTTTATATTTGTCTTTTCATACTGTAAGCATAAACTTGGGAACCAGAAATCCAATGATTACAACTCAATAGGATTAACATGTCTTTTCTCTGGAGGATTACTACCACCCTTTGGGGAGTGAGGGGCACCAGAGTGGGACATAGGATAGAAGGTCTGTAAAGGATAGCTTAGCGCAATTTTTTTCAGGCTTCAGGGAAATAGTCCCTGTTTTACTTCAGAGCTCCAAGCAATAAGGAACAGACCTAGCCAGAAGGCTTAAGAGCACGTCAGTCAGCCTTGCATACTGATCAGAAAGAAAGATGAAAGGGAAGTCTAGCCCACCTTATTAATATAGGTGACAAATAGTAGACTTGTGATGAATTCCCATTCACTGAACAAATATGTATTAGCACCTGCTAAGACCCGGCACTGTGTTAGATTTAACAGGATCGAAAGATGAATGGAGTATTATAGTCTCAATAAGTTTGATGTCAGTAGGAAATTAAAAATCTCACGGAAAGGGGCTGCTGGGAGGCTCAGTCGGTTAAGCTTCTGACTGCGGCTCAGGTCATGATCTCACTGTTTGTGGGTTCCAGCCCTGGAACTGGGCCCTGGTCCTCAGAGCCTGGAGCCTGCTTCAGATTCTGTGTCTCCCTCTCTCTCTCTCTGCTCCTCCCCTGTTCATTCTCTCTCTCTCTCTCTCTCTCTCTCTCTCTCTCTCTCAAAAATAAATAAACATTAAAAAATCTCATGTAAAGAACACAGGACACTTTGGCAATACTGAGGTGTGGTAGCTATCCCTAATAAGCTTCATGGAGATGTATACACATGTATAACATTTAAGGGTTACTTATAACATTAGTTTAAAAAAGAACAGGAAGGAAGAGTGAAGGACATTTCATGCTGTAAAGGTAAGAAGAAAGAAAGGACAGTAAAAACAGAAGGATCTGAGTGGGGAAGTCCAACCTATAATTAGACATTAAAATTGCACATTGGCCTTGTTTTTCATCTGTGCTGAAGAGATGTCTGAGGGATGACTCTCACCATATGATAGAACCTGAAACCTGGTACTGGGACATGAATTTGTTCTCTCAGAGATGGAAAGATGGATGCATCCAGTACTTTTATAGAGAACTTTTAGTTCATACATGCTTTGACTTTATATTATGAAATTTTAACTTCTTAATAAATATGTAATAGCAATATGAGTATAATTAGTACTATTATCATACTATCCCTACCAATATTATTAAAATAACCATTATGGGTAAGATAGAAGCTTACATGCAGTGAACACTTTGTGGCATGCACTGTACTTAAGTGCTTTGTATGCATCATAATTGTATTCCTACAAGGGAAGTGACATAAGATTAATCTGCACACAATAGTGATAGATCAAGGAGAGAAGTAGCTAGGACAAATTAGTAAAGTCTTCACAAAATGAGTAGGAGTTTGCCAAACAGAAAAGAGAGACTTTTCCAAAGAGAGAGCAAATGGGAACTCCCAAGAATATATAAGACATAACCTGGAAACAGAAGAAGCCTAGTGTGGCTGTACATTGGGAGTAGGGATGGGAACATATATGTAATGTAGTTGAGAAGCATACTGCATCCAAATTAGCAAGTTATAAGCCTTAGTTAAGAAATGTGAGGTTTGGGGCACCTGGCTGGCCCAGTCAGTAGCATATGCAACTCTTGATCTCAGGGTTGTAGTTCAAGTCCCACTTTGGGCATGGAGCCTACCTAGAAAGAGAAAAGAAAAGAAAAGAAAAGAAAAGAAAAGAAAAGAAAAGAAAAGAAAAGAAAAGAAAAGAAAAGAAAAGA